>NC_056731.1:1800739617-1800857117 GCF_019279795.1 Protopterus annectens | reverse complement strand
GGAATGGGTAAATCAGTTCATATTATAATGCTGGTTATTATTTTTATTATTTTATATTGTGCAAGTGTTGGTGTGTACTGCATCATTTATCTGCCTGCTGGCAGACAGAAGGCAGGACACTGCATTATCATTATACAATGACATTAAAAAAAAAAAAAAGATAAAAAATGTCTTTCTTTAACAATATCATTCTGTAATAGCTTCTCTCTTGGGTTCAAACCACACCAGCTGCAGGTAAATTGTGTGATATTCACAATAAGCCATGGATTATTGCTAAATTATACTGCATTATTTGGCTATGAATATCTGCACAATAAGAGGAAGACGCTCATGTCTATCGTAGTAACAATCTGAAAGAAATTCGTATTGTTTTCAGTTCAGGTAGACTACAGGGAAGCCTAAGACAGATTTGTTTCAGAATCAAGAGAATGTTTATGTGACCTTTGCTGAGTATTATTCAAAGTGTCCAGATGCGCTGAAATTAACTAACACTAACACTAAAAGTACGATTAATGCACGGAAAGCTGCATTCTTAAAACATGGTATTTTAGATGTAAATGTGTTAAATGATGCACAGTATGGTGCTAAGGAGCTGAAATGAGTTTCAAGGCTATCATGTCAGTCTTAACTACGCAGTCTAAAGGTCAAGTCAGGTGGGCAGTAAGTCTGTAATGGAGGAATCACAGACTATTAACAGTGATGAGTACATGAATTCTCAAAGAACTTTGTTGAAATATAGAAAAACTGTACTGCAAGGTACCAGTCTGACACCTACTCCTTTATTTTAGGGGTCATAAATTAAAAGGAAGGATTCATACTTTAAACCCTTTGTTGAAACTTCAGAATCAATGCTGTTTTCTGGAGAAACAGAAACAAAATCAGCCAAATCTCTTTTCTTTAACTTGGAAAGACAGAAAAAAAAAATGAAATGAGCAGTGTTTCCATGGGAAACAAGCAGAAGCTGTTTTTTCCCTCTAGGGAAACGTAAGCTGTCAAGATTGTTTGGTATTCAATGTACAGATGGTGAGAGTTTGAGAGCACACAGGAAAATGTTGTGTAAGAAGGATACTGCGTAAGATTTATCTGTGAAGATTTGAAAAGTGTAGACGTACCTGGAAAAGTGCCCTAATGACTGTATAGAGAAATATTCCAAATGGAACACAAAAAGGTAAACACAATATCAGAGAAAGTATGTGTTCAATATAGTGAATTGTTAAATTTTACAGTAATTTATTTTGAGGTGGTTTTCCTCTGGTTTGCTTTCCAGCTGAGATGTGTTTTCTGTATATACAGTATAGTCCCCTTGTATCTGTGTGAGTTTTCTCCAGATGACCCAGTTTCCTCCCTCAACTCATACATGGGTGAATTGGTGATTCTTCATATTAGTGCCTGTAGGTGTTGATGCCATGGATGCCACTTATGAATATGTGAGTGTGTGTGTGTGTGTGTGTGTGTGTGTGTGTGTGTGTGTGTGTGTGTGTGTGTATGTGTGTATGTGTGTGAAAGTTCTGCAATCAACTTCTATCCTCCAGCTTCAGTTCTCTTGTCCAGTGCTGGTTGACCACATTGGTACAGCAGTTAACATTTCTGCAATACATCTCTTGGTTTTCAGGTTCAGTTCCCCAGCTTGTGTGACATCTGAGTGAAATCTGCATGTTTGTCCTGTATTTCTTTGGGGGGGGGGGGTATTTGCAATGTGACATACTGAGGTCCTGGCTCAGATTACTTGTCTGCCTTACATGCATTCACCGTAGAGACAAGTTTCAGCTATCTCACAATCCTAAATATAATAATAAAAAAGTATCAGGAATCAATCAGTTAGCAATAATATTGTATAAACAAAATGAAATGCAACAACTTAATCAGCTTCAGCTGTGTTAAACTCCATCATTACAATTTCTTTCTAATGTAGACTGGAGCAGATTATCAAATCCACTCTGTGGGAAAATAACATAAAAATAAAAATAAACATGTAAGTAGCACTTTAAACAACTTTTTTGCAGGATACCATTTACAAGGTGCACAGTAGATGCATTTTTTTCCTGAGGTTATATGTCTAACAAATGTCTTACATAAATGTCTAATGTCAGTAAGGGATTTAGGAAAATTCCTAAATTATGTAAGTTATCTATCACTTCAGATATAAATATATTGCTTATAAAAATACGTACATTATCACCCCAGCTTTATTATTTTTCCTAAACATCGCATATACAGCCATATATAACTGCTTATACTTCTTCATAGGTTCATAGGTTCATACTAGGCTATCTGCCCTAGGGCATTTATAAACCTAGCCAGAGTGTGTTTGGCTTTCGCCACCCATTTTAAATTAATTTTGCTATGCCCTTTTTCGAGGTTAGTATACTGTGCCTCTGTCTAACATTGACACAGAAGTGATACCCGGGGTAAACCTACGATCTCCCATCCACTCATCAAGATTCCTCTTGAAGAGAGTCAATGAGGGACTCTGCCTAACCTGGACTGGGATTTTATTACAGAGTGAAGGGAGCCTCTGGGTTATGAATCTGTCCCTCCAGCATGTCCTATTTGTTTCAGTGCTGAGGTTCAAGTCTCTTGAGCACGTAGCTCGACGGGATTTGGATTTTCTAAGGTGCAGCATGTCCATTAATTCCGGGTTGGACATGGCTTTATACGTCAGGCACAGATTGCCTCTGAGCAGGTGGTATGCCACTGAGTAGAGCTGGAGTTTCTTTAACCGGACAGCATATGGCATCTGTTTGAGCCCTTTGATCCTCTTGGTGAGGTACTTTTGGGGTCTTTCCAGTTGCTGCAGGTGTCTGGTAAGGTACATCCCAAAAGAGGCATTGCACTCAATTATGGGCCTGATGAGGGATGAGTAAAGAGGCACGATGACCTCCCCTGATCTAGATGTGAATCCCTTCATGATTAGGTGGGCTATATAAAATGTTTTTCTAACCACTTTGGCCACGTGGTTTTCAAATAAGAGATTGTTATCAACTTGGGACCCAGGTCCCTAATTACTTCTTCCGTACTTAATGGATTACCACCTATGCAGTAATTTGTGGGCACTTTGTTTTTGCCAAAGGGGATGACTATACACTTTTTGGCGTTTAGCTTGATGCCATGGCTCTGGCACCAGTTGTCTGTTTTTATGAAGCCCTTTTGTAGGATGCTTGTGTCGGCTGGAGAGTTGATTATGGTGCCTAGTTTGCAGCCATCTGCGAACTTGGTCAGCCACTGTCCTTCCGTGTTGGCCTGTACCTCCGAGAAATATATACTGAACAAGAGAGGTCCCAGGACTGAGCCTTGTGGGACGCCACTTGTAACTGGTTTGGAGTCTGACATGGCTCCAGCAATTCTAACCATGTGGGTTCTGTCCTTGAGCCAGTTTGCAACCCATCTAGTGACATAGGGGTTTATATTTAAGCTGGTAACCTTATCTATAATGCCTGTGTGGGGTATTGTATCAATGGCTTTTGCGAGGTCCAGGTAGGCTGTGTGGACCACCTTCCCCTTGTCAATGGCCTTGGTGACTGTTTCAAAGAAATTGACCAGGTTTAAGAGGAAGGATCTGCCCTTAACAAAGCCGAACTGGGTAGGATGCAGTGTCTGTAGGTCCCCAATATCTTTATTTATGAGGTCCATGATGATCTTTTCCATAGCTTTGCAGACCAAGCTAGTCAGGCTTATGGGGCAATAGTTTCCAGGATCCATTGAGGCATCACCTTTGTGGAGAGGAACCACTGTTGCTGTGCGCCACTCTTTGGGTACATATCCTATAGTAAGGCTGAGATTGAACAGTAGTTTTATGTTTGGGTTTAGCTCTTCTTGGAGTTCATGTAGGACGCAGCCCGGGATACCGTCTGGTCCCATTGATGCTGTGTTTTTTGCTTTGGAGAGGGCGGCTCTTACCTGAGCATCTGAGATGTCAGGGGGGCAGCACTCTGCTGGGATAGACATTTGCCCTTTTGGTGGGGAGGGGGGGGGATGTTTGCACTGAACTTGTCAGCTAGGATGTTGGCAATGTCTGTGGGTTCGGTGTATTTTTTGTCATTTTGGACTAATTCTACTTGAATATTTCACAAATCTTACTGCTCTTTCCAACTTTATAAAATAGCTCATGAGAAGCTAAACTGAAAAAGTATGGACTATTTCACAAATCCTTTTGTCAAAATGCATACAGCATACATAAAAAAAGATAACTTAAACAATTATTTTAAACTATATACAAAAAGTTCTGTGAACATATTGATGCAGTAGGGCAGCCCCTCTTGCCATTTGTTTTGGGAGGCCTATACCCACCATCTTCCATATTTAAGTATTCTAATTCTGAGGTGAGACAACCCTCGAGGAATACTTAGTTTTGTTGGAAAGCAAATTATTTTCTTTTCTTTGAGACTGACCAGTTTTGAATTTGGAATATTTAAGTAACTGGGATTTCTCTTCTAGGATAAGAAGAAGGAAGTCCTTTTGCTGGGTATGAACACTTAGTTTGGCTGATATTGTTTCAGTGCATTGTAATCACTGTTATGACATTTGGTTAAAGCATCACGGTTAGTCTTTATTATTTGGCACTGGCTTCCAGTTAAGACTTCCCATGTTATGGCTCTACAACAAGTTGAAGTAAAATATCCTCCACATGGTCATCTCTTTGGTGTCCTTTACCAGTGCAAAGAGTAAAAGAAGACTATAAGAACATAGACATCCACCCCCATCGCAAGGCCTACAAAGAGTTTTCCCTTCTCCTGGTTGTTGTCTTCTACAACAACTTGACCTTGTGCTAGACCTCTATGCTGAATAAGGAGTTATTATTTTTCTACAGGAAAAAATGCCGCAAAATCTTTTTGCCTTACTGACTTCCTCACTATGGCAGTAACAGTCCATAGTGCAGGACAGGTGTTATTCTCTTCACCCCTTACCACCGCCAAAGCATCCTTCATAGACTGCAAATAAGCAATGACTGGTTCGATCTAGAGTACTATCTACTCTTCCTGATTGGCAGTTGTACCTCACATACTGTGCCTGTTTCTGTCTCCTTCAGTGTTTGTTCTAATACAGCTGAGTATAGCCTTTGAATTGAATTCTGCAAGAAAGAGAGGAGCGAAACTGATAAAAAATAATGGTTGTTTTCACAGTCACTAAGCAAACATGTAAAGGCTTTTTGCACTGTCTGAGCATTTCTGCAGGAAAGGCATGATTCATAGATGCCATTTATGCTGCATATATGATGTCCACGAATGGGTATAAGCATATGAAGTTATAATGAGATATAAATGAGACATCATAAAAAATGGCCTACACTAATGACTCCATCTCCTGCTTGTTTGCTGTTCATTGTCAGAATTTCTATCTTTTCCATACTGTCTGCAGATTCGTTATAAAAGGAAGATTCACACCTCTTCTTGCTGCTTTGCGATCGGTGATGATGCTGTCACTTGCTGCTAGCCTTGCCATTTCCCTGTGTGAGCTGCTTGTCTTGGTTGACACAAGACTGCCTGTGCCTAGCAGTGTTCACCAGATAAGAGGGAGGAGATAAAGGCAAAGAAGACCTCATTAGAATGTTAATAATCAGGAGATGCTTGTGAGATTTAGAGTGGAGAGAGATATTATAAGGGTCTTAGTGAGTACGTATGGCCCCACCCAGGGGAATGCATGGCCTTTCTACCTATCTGGATGGAAAGGCATGTATAGCCCTCACTATACTTGCCAAGGGAACCTTCCAGAGACAGAGTGGGGACATGTTGGTGATTTCACAGACTTCTGCCTTGAGGATACTTCAGCAGATCCATGTTGTACTATTTACACATGTGGATCAGTGTATGTATTTCCCAGTGTCACCTAAGGACCAGTCTCAGATGATGTGTGCCTTTTATGGGGTTTACACATATGGATCAGTGTATGTATTTCCCAGTGTCACCTCAGGACCAATCCCAGATGATGTGTGTCTTTAATGGGGTGACATGTTTCCTTGAGGCACGCAGTGCAATAGAGTGCACCCATATTGCAATTATGGCCCCTCCTGGTTCCCAGTGGAGATTGGTACTAAAAAAGGTAGGGCTACCATTACATCAACTGCCAGATAGCATGTGATACAAGGGAATACATCAGCAACATGTCTGCCCAGCATTCTGGCAGTGCACACTATTCCCATATCTGGTATGGTAGCTCACTTTTATCACCTCTTCCTGCATGGTAGGATGCTCAGTGGTCATCTTGTTGGTAAGTGGAACATATTTTTGTTTCTTTTTCATGTTATTTAAGTAATTTTTCATGGTAAAATGTATTGCTAAATACTACACCACTTTTTCTTTGTTCTGACCTCTCACTTTTCTCATTTTTTTCAGTTTTTTTTTTAGGTGATGCTGCATATCCACTGAAGCTATAGCTCATGACATTGGTGAGAAATCCAACATTAGCTGCTGAAGACAGTTATAACACAGCCCTGTCACAGCTCAAATTATCATAGAGAGGTTGTATGGAATGGTGACGTCCATATTTAGATGCCTGGATGAGCCTATGAGTGTCCCTCAATATGACCCAGCTACTGCATGGAGGATGTCTCTTGTATGTTGCATTCTACATAACATGATCATGTGCTGGTCTGATGATGAAGTGACCGACACTGTCACTGCAGCTCCCATTTCCACTCCAAATAAGATGACCAGCCAGCAGCAGTAGTAAGGGACCCCATGTGACAGGCTTGTTATACTCATCTCCTGAAGCCAGATAGGTGATGAGACAAGTGATTTGGAAAAGGGTCTGTCATGAGAGCTGGATGCTGATTTGGTCTGATGTTATGACATACTTGATGCAGGTGATCCTGCAGAGACTAATCTGACAGTGCTGCTGGACCAGAACTAGGAAATCGAATGAAAGGTCTTGGTAGGTGTAAATACATACTGATATGGCCTGCATGAAACTTGTTGTCCTTGACCCTACCTAGGAATTGCAATACTTTCTTGAGAAGCACTTCTAGTCTCATGTGATGTGCCCCTATGTGTCCAGACAGTTTTCCTTCCTCTTCTTCTTACAAGATTAACTCCTAATTTAGTCTGGTAAGTCCTAACTTGTGTACAGATGGAGGTGGCCATAAATGCTTGGTGTGCCATCACAGTATCCATCAGTGTGATAATGGCATCACCCCTGCTCCCTGCCATTTCCATGTAATGCTGGCAATCCTCATATACACCCTGAAGGACATTGACCATTTCCAGATGAGTCTTTGTAGCAGTGATCTGAGCCCTAATATGTCATGACACATTTGCTGTTGTGTAGTCAGTGCCTTATCTGTTTCCTGGCATAGCTGTGACAAATCCTTGCATCTGTTACACCATTGTAAAGGTATCACTGTGAACACTGTTACTTCTGAATTTCTGCCATCATCCTGAAAGTATTTGTCAGGGTTTGGAGATACTGGTATAGAAGTGCATTGGTTTTCTCCTTATACAAATATGAGTGTAATATCAGCATGGCTTGACTTAGTGTCATTTCTTGCATTCGCCGACATATTGTGGGGTGTGAAGTGTTGCCATGAATCTTAGGGACTGCATGCCACATTCATCATGCTGCCGGAAAAATGTAACAATGTTATCATCATCATCCTTATCATCAGCAGTCATTTTGCTGCTGATATCCTCCAAATGTATTCTTATAGTGGACCTGTTAGCTTCTGCTGCTGACCCTGTAAAAAATTAATTGAATACATTACTAACAAAGAAGTAGCATAATTTTTGTATGCAGAGTAAGGAAGTGTGGAAGACATGTACTGTAAAGATTGGGTGAAGATAGATGAAGGCTGCCAGCCTAGTCAGATAGAATTTTGGAGATAATTCTGTCATCTGTAAATATTAATGTAAACCACAGGCTTGTTGTCTTAAATGGTAAAAATAGTGTTACATGTGGAACTGGAAAACATGTAACAACAGTGCACTCTACTGACCAAGTAAAGCATGTTGTGACCCTTTGATGTTAAAACTCAGAGCCAGTAAGTCTAGAGTGAGGCATCCTGCCTATTGTTTTAAGGCCAGAGTTAATGGCCAGAATTTGCATGCATACATGTATTTTATTGCTCTGGTTTCTGCCCAGAGGTGGAGAGTGTAAATGTAGTTTCTGTTAGCCTGGGAACCCAGGGAAGTGTGAAGAATAATATAACGTGAACCAGGAATGTGATTTTAAAAACAGGGAGAATCAGAGAGCATTAAGCATTTCTGTCTTGACCATCCAACTCATCAGCACTGGCTTGCTCTATATGTAAGTTTATTTTAGACTTGTGTTTTCTCATAGAAATAGCTAGAAATTAGAAAGATTAGAGTAAGTGTTTGTTCTGTGATGTCAGAACTGTACTATTGAATTGTTTTAAGTATTTCTCTGTGATCTCTGAACTCTTGACTAGCACTATGTAGTAAAACGTATAGTCTTTTGTTTTGACCATTTGTTACTAAATATTTTAAACCCTTTCAATTGTGGCTGTTTTTGTAGAGATAATTTAAGCTCTTTAGAGTACTTGCATGCCTTTAGTAAAATTGTACAAAGACACTCCAATAGCTTTAGCCCTGGACTATACTACCAATTTGATAATAATATTGCACAGTAATAATTGGACACCCTTTTAAGGGCCTTTGAGTAGCTGATAAATATTAGTGTGTGGTGGCAGCTGGTACTACCGTATAGTCTGGGAAAAGGGGGCACAGCTGGAGAACCTGTGCCAGCCTTCCCCAGGAGTGGTTGTGGTTATATAAACTCTTCTCAAAGTGTGTGTGTGTGTGTGTGTGTGTGTGTGTGTGTGTGTGTGTGTGTGTGTGTGTGTGTCTGTGTGTGTGTGTGTGTGTGTGTGCATGTGTGTGTGAGTGTCAGCTACTTGGGCCGGAAAATGAAACACTGGTTGGACAGTGAGGGTGCTGGATGTTTTAGCTTGCCCACTAGGCTGAGATTTGGACCCTATAGCTGTGCTAGTGGGGAGTCTTATTGGGGACCTGGAGAGCAAGGGAGCGACCAGCCCCAGACTGACTGTGATCTCTGTGTGCTCTTAAGGGAAATTGCACTTTACTGTGTGTATTTGTTATCCTTTCCTCCTATATGAGACGCCTCTCACTGGTTTTAGTGGTGAGGACTGAGGCTCCTTAATTGCTGGACCAGAGCATGGGCATCACATATTAATTGTTTGGCAGTGGTGGGATATCCACACCACATATTAATTGGCTGGAAAATACTAATTGGCTTGTAGTGGTGTGGGTAGAGTAAATTCCTGTAGCTTGTGTACAGTGAGCTCTAAATGTGTTTTTTACTCTAAATCAGCTATCTGAGCTGCTCTCTGGGAATAATACTGTCTAACTCTCCAAGTCCCTCTGCAAAAGGACTCAAGGAACTCAAAACCTCCTTCCAACCTCCTTCCTTCATTTATGACCAAGAACCTACCTGCCTGGAAAAAAGGGTCCCCCATCTATTAAACCCAGCTATCTGAGCTGCTCTCCAGGGGTAACCCTGTCTAAATCTCCAAGTCCCTCTTCAAGAGGACTCAAGGAAGTACGTGTATTTCCAATCTCAGTGTAATGAACTGTTTTATCGCCTGTTCTGGTTTATGAATATAAGGCCCTCTCCCAAGCTAGTCATCCAGAAGCCAGGCCCTGCTCTCCCCTACAAATAAACCACTCTACCCCATTGTTACTAAACACTACTCTACCCAGTTCTTACCTTTGTACCTTCCCTGTCAACTCTAATTTCTAACTTTGGCCACTAGGTGGCACCCTTTACTTGCTTGTCTTCCTTCTCTAGTTTCCAACCCCTCACTACTGCTTACTTCTGTCATCTCTTTTTCTACTCTCCCTGTCCTACATCTGACTGATCTTGTACCTACCCCTTATCATCCTATCTCTTTTTCCCCTCAACTCTATCCCCTGTAAAAAAATTCATGTAGAAGTACTACTGACTTACCTGGAACTGTCTAAGAGCTCCTCTAAACTCTGTAGCTCACTGAATGTCTCTTAGATTCTCATCCTTTACTTGCTCTAACCCACTCAGTTCGCCCTGCGGGCTCACTATGCTCCCCACCCTACCCCCAATTCCAATCCATCCCCAGGGGTCCTACACTTATACTTCTCTGACCATTCCCCCTTCTTAGCTCTCCTATCACACAGTTCTCCACCCTCTTACCCATCCAATACCTATCCTTGTCTACTAGAACACATACTCTATTTATTCCATCACTCCCTCTCTTCCTCCCCACCTTTTCCTTTCTATCTTTTTAACTATCTTCAGACACATCCCTATCACCATGCCTCCACTACTAAGCTCTAATACTTTAAATCATATACTCCTTTCCTCACTTCTTCCTTTCCTCATGCTATCTTACCTTCCAACATCATATGAACAACTTAGCCTCAACGACGCACACTTTTTCACCCAATACACTAGCCAACCTTCCCAAACCACATTCCAGCCATTTTCAAACTTCATTTCTTTTCCTAGCTACCTTCTACCAAGATTTCATAAGAAGTTCCATATTACCTACAATAACCAGCCATATAAAAAAATCATACTTCAACTCTAAATCCT
This sequence comes from Protopterus annectens, assembly GCF_019279795.1. NCBI lineage: Eukaryota > Metazoa > Chordata > Ceratodontiformes > Protopteridae > Protopterus > Protopterus annectens. Next base: position 1,800,846,581 of record NC_056731.1, on the reverse strand, counting down.
CTAACACCAAAATGAGACTACTTCTTTCCCTCATAGCAGGTGACATTCATCCCAACCCTGGCCCAAACAGCACTCCTACTATAAATCCCCTACTCTCTCCACCCTCTTGCTCTTCCTTTCCATCCAAACCCCCAAACTCTATCTCCATAGCTCACCCACACATCCACAGTATTAATAATAAAATAGCCCAGCTCCATGCTCTGCTTGATATTCACTCATTTGACATCCTTTGCCTAACTGAAACTTGGTTAAAAGCAACAAATCAAGAGAGTGAAATTACTCCCCCAGGTTATAACATTTTAAGACTAGACCGTAAATCCGCAAAAGGTGGTGGATTAGCAATTCTGTATAAAACAGGAATGCAAATTACTGTTATCCATGAAAAACCTCCCTCTGTTAGCAACTCTGAAATCCTTATCTCTAAATTACACCTTAATAATCACAAATCCATTTGTATTATTTGCACCTACCTTCCTTCTGGAAGTAATATTAATACCTTAGAAGAAATTCTTAATTGACTCTCTTTTACATACCCACAAAAAAACATACTACTAGGTGATGTCAATATAGACTGGAAAACCTGCTCCTCAGGAGTCCCACCCTCCCTCCTAAATCTCCATGGCTTCTCACAAACCATTAACACCCCTACCAGAACAAACAAATCAAACAACAAAGAAAGCATATTGGATTAGATTCTGATAAACAGTCAAGACCAAAATTACATAGTAGGAACTCTACCTGACGACTGAAGTGACCATGCCCTCACCTATTTAATAAGAGAAAGAAGCCCTACCCCTCACCTTACTAAATATAAACAAATAAGAACAAATAAAAACTTTAACCCTGAATCCTTCCTTGCTGAGCTAAAAACTACAAATTGGTCTCCACTTAAACTTCTGCCACTAGATGATGTTGTTGCATACTTGAACTCAAAATTCCTGTCTATACTAGACTCTCATGCCCCTATATGATCTGTTAGAATTTTTTCAAAACAAGCCCCTTGGCTCTCAAAAGACAATCGACATAAAATAATCATGAAAAATAAGCTTTGGACCAAATACCATAGCACCAAAGATCCTAGCGACCATCTTAAATTTAGACAAATAAGAAACATTGCAAAAAAGTCGTACCTCTAGACAAAATAAATTACTGCTGCCACTTTCAACAAACTAACCAGCTAAACCCACAAAAGTTTTGGGCAGGGATTAATAGACTCTTAAAACCTGGCCAATCCAACACCCCACACCCCTTAAACTCTTCCCAAAAGAACCCAAAACAAAAATCTAATGCCTTTAATACATTCTTCTCTGAAACTGTCCAGTCTCTATCTAAACAACTATCCCCTGATATGTCTTCTCAGCCCACCTCCCCTTCCACTTCAATTCCCCATTACAACTGCAACCTGTACCCACATCCCTCATCTGCTCTCTACTCCACATACTTAAACCCTCCTCCCAATCTGCTGACCTTCTACCTCCCCAATATCTACAAATTGCAGCCAAACCATTGGCCTATCCTGTTTCCATTCTGATTAACAGAACCATTATCGAAGGATACATTCCTTCAGTCTGGAAAATTTCACATATTATTTCCCTACATAAAGGTAGTGACTCAATAGAGCTTTCTAACTACCGACCCATAGCCCTTCTCTCCCCCCTTGCTAAAATCATGGAAAAATGTATCCAAAAGCAGCTACTTAACCACCTGTTAAATAACAACCTCCTATCCAACTGTCAGCATGGTTTCAGACCCTTACATAGCACCACTTCTGCCCTCCTTTCCTTCACTGACTGCAACAAAAATCAGAACAATAATATCCTCACCTCTGCTTTCTTCATTGACCTAGCCAAAGCCTTCAATATGGTAAATCACCAGATTCTAATAAATTTACTGAAAACATTAGCCTTAGACTCTAGTGCCATAAATTGGTTCCACTCCTACCTTCAAAACAGACAACATACAGTACTCTCACAGGATAACTTATCCAACCACCTCCCCATTTCCCTAGGGGTTCCCCAAGGCTCTATTCTTGCCCCCCTTCTGTTTTCTATTTTTATTAATGATCTGCAAACTAGTATTCCCTTAGCTACCTGTATACAATACGCTGACAATTCTATTCTGATTTGTTCTGCTTCATCTGCCTATGAACTACACTCTATCACCAGCAGACTTTTATAACCACTGAACCATGGTTCCTTAATCAATGTCTAATCTTAAACCCTAAAAAAAACAAAGTGTTACTTTTCTCCCCCACCAGCAAGTCCCCTACTCTCAACTTCTCAATCCTCTCTAATAATGGCACCAGTATATCTCCAGAACCCTCCACTAGTCTCCTGGGAGTTGAAATAGATAACCTATCCTTTGATTTTCACATAAATAACACTATAAAACAAGTCAACAGAAAACTAGGCTCCCTTTATAGAATCAAACCATTCCTTACTCCACTAGCCAGAACATCCATTGCGCACTCCCATCTGGTTTCAACCCTCCTTTATGCCTCAACTATTTATACTAACCTCTCCAAATCTAACCTCAAGAAACTGTCTGCTGCCTATAATAGTTTCACCAGATTTGCCTCTGGTTCTACTTTCAGAACTCACCACTGCAAAAACTTAAAGGAATTAGGATGGCTAGAATTGCAAAATCTGATCTTGTTTCATCAACTCTCCTTAGCCCAAAAAGTTCTGTACAATCCCACTAATACCCCTATACTCACTTCCCTCATAACTCCTTACTGCAACTTCAAAATCCTACGTTCTTCTAACAAACAACTTGGCAGGTAACTCCTTGTTCTCTAACACTATTGGAAAATCCTGGGACTTTCTTCCTGACAATCTCTCTTCCATCTCCTCTCCTCACTGCTATAAACCCAGCTCAAAACTTTCCTTAGAACCCACTGGCTCTGCCCCTGCATAAACTCTGACTAACATTTCCATCTAGTTCTAGTACTTCAACCTTTTCGGCCTACTAATTTTTAGTCCATAAGTAAATTGACTGTTAGTACGTATTTGAAGTACTAGCTATTGCACCTGAAAGAACCTGCTACTGTAAATGCTCATTAACTAAAGTGTTATTTCTGTAATCTTGGTTTATCAATGAATGTATTTTGGAACTTTTCTCCCCGGGCCTCAACTGAAAATGGACTCAATATCCAGTTGGATAGCCTGGTCAACAAATGTAAAATAAAATAAAAATAAAATAAAATCAGCCACACAGTGAATACTCAGAGTTCAGATCACAATTGTTTTATTTCTTTTGTTAGCTTAGTTAGTCAGGGTGAGCAGGCAGCATGTCAGCAAAGGAGTATGGAAAGCTGACAAGGAGCCAGGCTAGTGAACTGGTGCATGGAAACTTGACTAAGGCACACCTGATTGCAGCCTTGGTTACAGCTGCATCAGAAAACAGCAACCAGGAGGACAATTAGACTGGCAGTGGAGATATAATACCCAATGGACAGCTCAACTTTTCTGAAAAGCACTTAAAAATCCATCTGGAGCTAAAGAGACTTGAGTTGGAGGCCAGGCATTTGGAGAGAGAAGCAGCTGAGAAACTGAGGACTCTACAGGCTGAGGAGAATGAGAAACTGTTATGCCTGGAAGCGGAGGAAAAGGAGCAGCAGAGGAAGCATGAAAGGGAAATGCTGACTCTTCGCTAGAGTCATGAAGGCAAAGGGGAAGGAAGAAACTGGACCACAAAAACACAAAATGTCAGTAAATTTTTTCCTCACTTTAAAGAGGGAGATAATTTTGATAGTTTCATTCATATATTTGAGTGGGTATGCAAGCAGTATAGTGTTTACCAAAGGCTCTGGGTACGGTTCCTGACCCCCTTACTCCATGGTAAAGCTGTAACTGTTTTGTCAAAAATGCCTGACATTGCATGCTTTGATTATACTGCTGTTAAAAGTCACTTGTTAGAATTGTTTAAGTTAACACCTGAAACATATAAGAAAAAGTTTTGTCAGCATAAATGCAAGGCAGATAAAAGTGTGTGTGAATATGTTGCTGAACTGAGCACTTATTTCCATAGGTGGGTAAGTGGATGTCAGGTCACCACTTTTGAAGGGCTGGCAGCCATTTTGGTGGGGGAACAAGCCCTTAGCACTTTGCCTGAGAACATGAGGATCTGGTTAGCTGATAGACAATGTGCTACTTCAGATGAGTTGGGGAAGAAGGGAGACCTATACCAGGAAAGGGACCCCCAGTACTGCTCATGGGTCTAAAGGAACCCATGGTGGGCAGCACAGACTGCCCCAATGAAATCTGCCAGTAGCAGGGGAAGCCACTAGTCCAGGTACACGTCCATAGGTTCATAGGTAGGTACTAGGCTATCTGCCCAAAGGCATTTATAAGCCTAGCCAGAATGTGTTGGCTTTCGCTGCCCCCTTAGATTATTTCCCTGTGCCTCTGTCCAGCAGAGCCATTGAAGTGATCCCCGAGGTAACCTTTTTGTTTCCCATCCACTCGTCAAGATTTCGTTTGAAGAGTGTTAACGAGGAGCTCTGCCTAATGTAGATTGGGATCTTATTCCAAAGCATGGGAAGTCTCTGGGACAGGAATCTATCCTTCCAGCATGTCTTATTTATTGTTGTGGTGAGGTTTAGATCCCTAGAGCGTGTGGCTCGTGGGGATAAGGTTTTCTTTAGGTGGAGCATGTCCATCAATTCTGGGTTGGACATGGCCTTGTATGACAGGCAGAGATCACCTCTGAGTAGGTGGTATGCAACTGAGTACAGCTGTAATTTCTTCAGTCAAGCTGCATAGGGCATCTGTTTGAGGCCAGTGATCCTCTTGGTGAGGTACTTCTGTGGTCTTTCCAGCTGTTGCAGGTGTCTTGTAAGGTACATCCCAAATGGGGCATTGTACTCTATGATGGGTCTGATGAGTGATGAGTAGAGGAGCACAATGACCTTTTTTGATCTGGATGCGAACCCTCTTGTGATTAAGTGGGCCACGCAGAAGGATTTTCTAACCACTTTGGCAATGTGATTATCAAAGGTGAGATTAATATCTACTTGGGTCCCCAGATCCCTTATTACGTCTTCCATACTTAGGGAACTACCACCTATGTGGTAGTTTGTGGGTCCTTTGTTTTTTTCCAAAGGGAATGACTATGCACTTTTTGGCATTTACCTTGAGGCCATGATTTTGACACCAGGTATCCATCTCAGTGAGACCCTTTTGGAGGATGTCTGTGTCTAGGGTTAAATGTTTTGAATGCAACCAGTGGGGCCATGTGGCATACAGGTGTTCACGGAGGCAAGGTGGGGAACAAAAGCTGAGGGAGCCAGTAAGTGGGAAAGACAAAATGCCAATAGTAGGTTGTCTTGGGAAAACAAGGGTACCAAACTACCACCAGAGGTTATATCCTATTGTAGTGAATGGCAAAGAGGCCATTGCCAAGAGAGACACAGCCTCTGATGTAATCATTGTAAAGCCTGCAATGGTTACAGAGGAGCACTACTTGCCTGGGCAGTCTACTCCAGTCATGGCTTTAGGAGGGATCCCATTCCAAATACCTTTGGCTAGGGTTCACCTTGACTAGGAGGGTGGAAAAGGAAGAAAGCAAGTAGGTGTGTTTGAGGATATACCTGCAGATGTCCTGATAGGGAATGATTTTGATAGTGCAGTACCCTGTGCTTGTGCAGTTGCACACAGTCAAACTTGGAGGCAAGCAGGTAGGTCTGGTAGCCTGGGAGACCCAGACAGACTGCATACTTGCAGCCAGGACTAGTGAGATGGTTACTTCAGGGAGGAATCTACCCTTTAGCAGTGAGACTGAAGGTGAGCAACAGCTGCTTGGGGGTACTTATGGTCCCTTGGACAAAGTGACTGCAAAGGTAGAGGTGAGTATTAGTACCCAGGCTGACAGTGAGACAACAATTTCCGAGGATGCCAGACTTCCTGTTGAAGGGGAGCTGGGAATGGTTACAAGGAGAGAGTTGAGACAGGCTCAGCTCTCAGACCCTACATTGCAAGGCTTGAAGCAGGTAGCTAGGGAGGCACCTGATTTTCAAGGAAAGGGGGAATCTGTATACTGGGACAGAGGGTTACTATACAGAGAGTGGACCCCTGAGAGAGGGCTCGAAGGTGAGAAAGTACAGCAGTTGGTAGTGCCTAGAGCCTAACATCTGGTGCTTCTAGCCATAGTCCATGATATTCCCTTTGCAGGTCATATGAGCATAAAACATATAAAGAGGCATATTATGCAGAACCTCTATTGGCCTAGAATTTACAGAGATGTAACAGGGTACTTCAGGACCTGTGAGCAGTGCCAAAAGGTAGGCAAGGCAGGAGACAAGGTGAGAGCTCCTTTGATGCTTTTGCCTGTGATTGAGGAGCCATTTCAGAGGGTAGCTATGGATATTGTGGGTCCTCTGAGTACCCCAAGTTCCATGGGGAAAAAAGTATATCCTAGTGGTAGTGGATTATGCTACACAATACCCTGAGGCAGTGGTTTTGTCCTCCACTGATGCAGAGAAGGTGGCAAATGTGCTGTTAGACATTTTCAGCAGGGTAGGTTTCCCAAAAAAACTACTGACTGACAGAGGTGCCAATTTCATGTCAGATCTACTGGGTTTTCTAAGGAAGTCCTGTGGGGTGAAGTACATGAAGACCACCCCCTACCATCCCCAAACTAATGGTCTTGCTGAGATGTTAAACTGTATAATCAAGTCCATGCTAGAGGCATTTGCAGATCAGTCTAAGAGGGTGTGGGACAAATATTTGCCCCATCTGATGTTTGCTTACAGAGAGGTTCCCCAGGAACCCACAGGTTTTTCACCCTTTGAGTTGCTGTATGGGCATAGGGTGAGAGGACCTATAGATTTAATTTGAGATGAGTAGGAAGGTGAGTGCAAGTCTCACAAGGAGTTTGTTGTGGCATATGTCCTAAACCTCAGGACAAGGCTCAGGGAACTCATGAGCTTGGCTCAGGAGAACCTGACAGAAGCCCAACAACAGAAAAAGGTGTGGTATGACAGAAATGCTCGAGCTAGAGACTATGATGTGGGGCAGCAGGTAATGATTCTCATTCCTGTCAGACACAACAAGCTACAAGCAGCTTGGGAGGGACCCAATGAGGTGGTAAGACAGGTAAGTGATGTTAACTACATGGTGGAAGTGCTAGGCAGAAGGCAGGGGCACAAACTGTACCATGTTAACATGATGAAACCTTGCCATGATAGGGAGGCCTTTGTGCTGAGCATTTGCAGTGGATTGCAGGAGAAGTCTGAGGGAGATCTGAGGACTTATCTCCTCAGTGAGGCTCGAGCTGACACATCAGAGGAAGGGGTAGCAATGTCTCAGCAGCTATCTCCTACCCAGGTTCAAGAAATCTGAGCAGTGTTGCAGGAATTTGGGGACATGTTCATTGGGAAACCAGAGTGCACCCATCTAGGGCAGCACCAGGTGGGTACAGGACCCCAAAGGCCTATTAGGCAGGCCCCTTATAGAGTGCTTGAGAGAGTCAAACAGACTCTGAGGGAGTAAGTACAGGAGATGTTGGAACTAGGGTTGATTCAAGAGTCCAACAGTCCCTGGGCCTCCCCAGTGGTGCTGGTGCCAAAGAAGGATGGCCGCACCAGGTTCAGTGGGGACTACAGAAAATTAAATAGTCACACAGAGTCAGATGTTTACCCCATGCCGAGGACAGATGAGGCCCTAGAGCAGCTGGGTGGGGCTAAGTATCTTACAACCATTTATCTTACCAAAGGTTACTGGCAGGTGCCCCTGATTCCCAGTGCTAGAGAGAAGTCAGCCTTTGTGACTCCTTTTGGCTTGTATGAGTTCACAAAGATGCCCTTTGGATGAAGAATTCCCCAGCAACTTTCCAGAGGCTGGTAGATCATATCATGGCAGGGGCAGGAGGGTTTGTGCTTGCTTACCTAGATTAATTTTCCATCAACAGCCATTCCTGGCCAGAGCACCTTCAGCATGTCTGGGAGATGCTGGGCAGACTACAGAGGGCAGGGTTAACCATTAAGCCTAAAATATGTCAGGTGGGTAAGGCAGAAGTCTCCTACCTAGGACATAGAGTGGGGAGTGGTAAGATAAGGCCAGAACCTGCCAAAGTGAGAGCCATTCAGGCATGTCCTGCACATTTTACTAAAAAGCAGGTGAGGGCATTTTTAGGGACAGCAGGGTACTACAGAAAGTTCGTCCCCAGTTACAGTACCATAGCTGCTCGCCTCATAGACCTGATAAGGGAGAACAGGCCAGATAAGGTAGTGTGGACCCCAGCATGTGAGTAGGCATTCCATAAGCTTAAAGAAGCCTTGAGAGGACCCTCTGTGCTAGCCAGTCCATATTACAGCAAATAATTTGTTGTGCAGGTGGATGCTTCGAATCATGGGGTGGGGGCTGTACTTAGCCAGATTTCTTCAGAGGGAGAAGAGCACCCAGTGGTTTATCTCAGTCATAGGCATCAACCCAGGGTGGAATGCTATGCAGGTGTAGAAAAGGAATGTCTAGCCATAGTGTGGGCACTGCAGAAACATCAGCCTTATCTCTATGGAAGGAAATTCACTGTTATAAGAGATCACAACCCCCCTAACATGGTTAAACAGAGCCAGCCAGCAAAATGCCAATTTGCTAAGATGGAGCCTGGGGTTGCAAGCATATATGTCCATGCAGCATCGCAGTGGGATTAGCAATGCCAATGCAGATGGGCTTTCAAGACGTGGAATGGGGTAAGGTATACTCAGATAGACCTCACTCACACAAGCAGCGTTTCTCAAGGGTCACTTGAAAAACTAGCTTGAGTTCTCCAGGGGGCGATATATGTGAAGATTGGGTGAAGATATATGAAGGCTGCCAGCCTAGCCAGATAGAATTTTGGAGATAATTCTGTCATCTGTAAATATTAATGTAAACCACAGACTTGTTATCTTAAATGGTAAAAATAGTTTACGTGTGGAAATGGAAAAAATGTAACAGCAGTGCACTCTACTGACCAAGTAAAGCATGTTGTGTCCCTTTGATGTTAAAACTTAGAGCCAGTAAGTCTAGAGTGAGGCATCCTGCCTATTGTTTTAAGGCCAGAGTTAATGGCCAGAATTTGCATGCATGAATGTACTTTATTGCTCTGGTTTCTGCCCAGAGGTGAATAATGTAAATGCAGTTTCTGTTAGCCTGGGAACGCAGGGAAGTGTGAAGAATGATGTAATGTGAACCAGGAATGTGATTTTAAAAACAGGGAGAATCAAATTAAGCATTTTTGTCCTGACCATCCAACTCATCAGTACTGTCTTGCTCTATATGTAAGTTTATCTTAGACTTGTGTTTTCTCTTAGAAATAGCTATAAAATAGAAAGATTAGACTAAGTGTTTTTCTGTGATGTCAGAAATGTACTACTGAATTATTTTAAGTATTTATCTGTAATCTCTGAACTCTTGACTAGCATTGTGTAGTAAAAAGTATTGTCTTGTGTTTTGACTATTTATTAAATATTTTGAAGCCCTTTCAACTGTGGCTGTTTTTGTAGAGATAATTTAAGCTCTTTAGAGTACTTGCATGCCTTTGGTAAAATTGTACAAAGCCACTCCAATAGCTTTAGCCCTGGGCTATACTACCAATTGGATAATACTATTGTACAGTAATAATTGGACACCCTTTTAAGAGCTTTTGAGTAGCTGATAAATGTAAGTGGGTGGTGGCAGTTGGTACTACCATATAGTCTGGGAAAAGGGGGCACAGCTGGAGAACCTGTGCCAGCCTTCCCCAGGAGTGTCTGTGTGGTTATATAAACTCTTATCAAAGTGTGTGTGTGTGTGTGTGTGTGTGTGTGTGTGTGTGTGTGTGTGTGTGTGTGTGTGTGTGTTTGTTTGTGTGTGCGCGCGTGTCAGCTACTTGGTCAAGAAAACAGAGTAGTGGTTGGACAGAGAAGGTGCTGGAGGTTTTAGCTTGCCCACTGGGCTGAGATCTGGACCCTATGGCTGTGCCAGTGAGGAGTCTTATTTGGGACCCGGAGAGCAAGGGAGCAACCAGCCCCGGACTGACTGTGATCTCTGTGTGCTCTTAAGGGAAATTGCACTTTACTGTGTGTATTTGTTATCCTTTCCTCCTATATGAGACGGCCCTCATTGGTTGTTAGTGGTGAGGATTGAGGCTCTTTGATTGCTGGGCCAGGGCACAGGCATCACACGTACCATGTTGATTTGTTTCATTGTCATTATGCGCAGAAGTAAAGGGTTCACCTGCTAATAGTAATTATGTGTTAAATGTAAGTATTCCATGTCAGCATTTAATTCTCTAGAAAAGTATATGTTACTGTTAATTTTCGGTGTCATAGATATTGCCAAAAATGAAGAGGGGGTATTCCTTATCTGGTATTAACAGGATAAGCATAGAAGATTCACCTCACATCCCGGTATGGGCAATTGCATTCAGCCTCACCTTGGCACTGGCACATCCTGCCATATCATTTGTCCTCTTTTTGCATTGTGTTAATGGTGGCTCCTGCCACAACAGCATTTATATTCACAACCACTTGATTCCAGGTCTTTACTCTCGCTCAGCTTGTTTGGGCCCACTTTTTCCAAAAAAATATGTTTGATGTATGTGCAAGGGGTTGCCATGATGACGCAATTTTCTTCATGGGTGAAATTACCCTTTATTTGCCTTCATACCTGGTTTTACATCACCACTGCACCTAAAACAATATACCACAGCCATGGACCAAAAAAAACTTGATGTAATCAGCAGACGAACAACAAATCAATGAAAGCATTGAAACCTATAATTATGTATGCATGCAGAGTCTCGATCTAGCAAAGTAAAGTTGTTTTGAACTAAAGTTTGTATCATCATGAATACATTCATAACAGTAAGGCAAGCCATTTGTTAACTGAACTTTATCCTTCACCTACCACTTTGTTGTCTTCATACTGTCATTTTTCATTAAGCAGTGACCCTCAGAAATGTCCCAGTAAAGAATCATGTATGTTGTGTCAGCAAAATATCATTGAAACTTCAGTACTTCACAATTAAATTACTGCAAAGTATTTAATTCCACCATAAATGCACAGTCTATAAATGACGGTAAAATAAACTATCTTTCTCTGTGATCGTTGTGTATTTCCACTTTTTGTAATTAGTTTCCATATAGAAATGACAGTTTTACAGTATTTACATAAGTCAACCATATCTATCACATCATTAAAGCAAATATATTTTCAAGTAAACTCACTAATCTAACATAATTTTCAACTGTTTGATATTGATTTGTAATATCTGCAATAACTATTGCTTACTTTAAAACATCAGTGCTATCCTAAACCATTTGCCACCTAACCAGAGAAATCACAAATTAATATGGTGGTGTTAACTTTATTTACATAAGTTCAGGGTCATTTACGCATATAGTATGTACATTAGGCCCTTTTCTGCTTATCTTTATGAATTACAGTTCTATGTGAATGTTTAAGGAAACTTATCCACATAACCAGGTCTCAGGTAATCATGAACATGGCCTCAGGTACTTATGAACAAGCTGGGTATGGCAGTGGAGCCTGTAACAGCCTCCAGCAATCCATAGAAGTCCAAGAGAATGTGCAGATAGCCTCAGTTATTCTCTGAGGTGTCAATGTTTAGAATAATATTTTTTATTTATTTATTATTGCTGGTATAAATAATAAAAACAAGTATAAAAGGCAGAGAATCCTTTAATCAGCATAAACATAACAGGGTAAGTTCTTGCATGGATAAACCACTTCATCAGACCAAGATAAAATACAATCAAACAACACAGCAGCTTATACTACAATGTATTAACTAATTACTTAATTACTGTACCAATAGATACTTAGTATAAATATCACTTGTTTTTATTTTACAAGTTTTATTTTTTGGTGGTTTTATACTGCAATCTGTATATTGAACTGCATCTGTATACACATAGGGGATGTTTGTATAATGACATATTTTGTGTAAAAATACAGATGTATATTTATGAGTGAAGAAATATTTAAGTATGCATATAATTCCTGTAAAATACAGACAGCTGCATGACTACACTTAAAATTATTTTTTTCATGTAAACAAATATATATATTTATACACAATCATAAAAAAATATTTGCATTGTCACATAATTTCAGATACATTCTTTTAAAGAAAGGATTTTCTTCGTGTAGGCCAGAAAATATTTGTTACTACAATAATTGCATAAAACAGTAATTTATTTTGCAATATTTACTGCATGCACCAGATGGCTAAAGTCAGTCAGGCACCACATCTTGGCCAGTTTGGAGGTTGGGGGAAGGGGGATGAGGAATAGAGCAGCAAGTGAATGACCAGCACATAGTTTAGTGAGAGATTATCAGTTGTATTACTTTATATACATTTCCACTGAATCCCACATATGCTTATACTTATAAAGCAGAACATTCTCAAACCACACATTATTGTCATGAAGTATATAGGTTCATAGATTCAAAGGTAAGTACTAGGCTAGCAGTCCTTCGGATCATGATAAGGATAGCCAATTTCCGTTTTTATACTCAAATTAATCTAGTCAGTTTGGTATGAGATTGGCCTTACCCATCCCATGTACTGCATCCATCTGTAACAGTAAATATGTTTTGCTTAATGAAGGTTGATCTGGAAGGAAGTTAAAAAACTTCCTTTCGAGTGTTACATTTTATATGTCTTCAGCTTCTCTTTGCCTAAAGAAAAGTCACAACATATTATTTAAAACTTTAACTTAAATATACAAACTATAATAGTTGAAAATAGAGTCTACACTGAAAGTGTACAGTAAGACTCTAGATATAGATCAGTGTGTGTGTGTGTGTGTGTGTGTGTGTGTGTGTGTGTGTGTGTGTGTGTGTGTGTGTGTGTGTGTGTACCTTTAAGAAGCTATCCAATGGCTTGCACAAGTGTATAAATATTGAGCACGTGCAAGTCTGACTGCCATTTTGTAGTTAGCTGTTGAGATGTAAGCATGTATGTATGTAAGGTCTGTCTATTAACTAGTTTGTTTGCACTTTATGATGCTGCTATCCATCCTGATGTGTTTCTGTGTATTAAAGCATCTCAAAGAAATACCCCACCTACTTGTCTTCAATATTACAGAGAGATGAGCGATATGGTGTCAGAAATGGTATATCTAAAAGGACATGGAATCAGAAAAGGCATATCAAAAGGGCAAGAAGTTAGAGGCGGCATGACTAAAATTACTTAAGGCACTTGCTTGGAACTGGTGGAATATACAGTTGCGAATTATCCCTAAAATGTTTATACTTTGCAAAACTGGTCAGAAATGAATTGCATTTATTAAAACTTGCTCAGCATTATTTCTTTCGCAAAATATGAAACAAGGCATACATAAAATTCTAAATGATATTGGCATAAACCGATATGTACGATATTGATAAAAATATTTGAATTACTATGGAAAATGTTTGAAATAAAGTCCGAATTGTATAAAATGAATAAAATAAGGGGAAAGTACCTCATTTTTGCAAAGCATGCATTTTTCATTTAAAGCAAAGATATTTGAGTTTTCAGAAGTGTATAAAGTGTTTGCATGTTTGTGCAGTGTTGCAGTAAAGTTGGTTCGTAAAAGTACAGCCATTACAGGGCATATTTCACAGAATACAGCCATTACAGTGCATATTTCACAAAGTACAGTATTTCAAAGAGTTTATTGTACATTTGAATGTTATTACAAGCTCACAGAACAGTTTGTTCATACATAATTATAAGGGCCATATTTTCAGTGTGTTTGTGCATACTTTGTGGGTATGGCAGACAGATTTCAAAAATCCAGTGCACTTGTGTTTGAGCAAGAGTATTACATTTTCATACAGGCTGCATTTCCTGATAAAGATGAGCATACAAAGGCATTTATTCGACTTAATTTATCTGGGTCAGATGCCACAGAAAGGGAACATTCATTTGTGTATGCACCTGCTATTTACACAGGAGAGGAGGAATCTGTCATATTATTGTACTGGCTGAGTCAAGGGAGGACCCAGAGTGCTTAAAACTTACATTTAGAGAAATGTGTAACCCCCAGACAAATGTTACTATGGAAAGGCACTTATTTTATAAAAGGTATCAAAAGCCTGGTGAAACGTTTGCAGAATATACAACTGACCTGAGAAATAAGGGTAAAATGTGCAGATTTGGTGACTCAAGGGAGCAGTTGATAAAAGACAAACTTGTGTGTGGTATTAAAGATGATGCTTTGAGAAAGATTTTGCTTCATGACAGTGATTTAACTTTGAATAAGTCCATTGAGATTTGTCAGATATATGAGCTCACTTAAAAGCACACAGATTGGCTTAGAAATGAGAATTGCTCTAGAAGACAGCTCATGTTCATAGTATGCAGCATGTGGTTAAAAGAAACAGGCCCAAGCACATGGCAGCAACTGTAGCCCCTACAGCACTCAGTGGTAAACCCCAAAACTTTCTAGCACATTCCAGAATTCACACAGTCTCAGTAAAGCATAGCAGTGAGTCAGCAAACTCAAAACATGGGCCCCAACCCAGTTTCATTGCCAACTGTCGTGAGTGAAGTAGAAGTCATGAGTCTAAAAGGGAAAAATGTTTAGCTTTTGGTCAGCAATGCAATAAATGGAATAATTTCAAAAGGTTTTGTAAATCAAAAGGTCCACATTCTTTTATTAAAAGGGAACATTTTAAGAAATTAGTTGATCAATTAGAAAGCTATGATATAGGGTCACAGGCTACACTTTATGTTGATGGTGTGTCAGTGCTTCATGATACAGTTAATGCAGTAGATTTAAGGGCAAAGAATGAAGTATTTTGTATTGTTTGGATAAATGGAAAACCCATAGAGCTCAAAGTTGATACAGGTTCCAAGTGCAATGTTATGTCAGCAGAAACATTTTCTAGAGTGTGCAAAGATGAAAGACTTCATTTGGCAAGGTGTGTGATGCTATTTGCTTATGGAGGTGAAGAAATTCAAACCAAAAGCTCAGTAGTGCTTTCATGTTACTCTGTTGGAAGATGCTATGACTTGTTATTTTATGTGGTCAAGAGACACTTCCAGTCATTATTTGGGCTCAGAGACTGTTTGAAAATGTGATTGCTTTCATTTAATAAAGAAATCCACCAAGTCAGTTTAAAAGACCACTACTCTAATTTTACCCAGTACATTTTATCTACCTATGCTGATCTTTCAAAGAAAAACTAGGCAAGCTTCCAGTTGTGTACTCCATGAAGTTAGACCTAGAGGTCAGTCCAGCTATTAGGCCAGCATAGCCATGCAGGATAGAGTCAAAGCCAAGTTACATAAAATGGTGCAACAAGGTGTGATTTGTTCAGTTGCAACTCCAACTGAATGGGTATCTTCTATGGTGGTGGCTCATAAAAAACATTCAGATGACGTCAGAATATGAATTGATCCATGAGATTTAAACAATGCACTAAAACGACCTCATCATCCAATGCACACAGTTGAAGAAGTCACAGCCTTGATGCCAAATGCCACTGTTTTTTTCTGTCTTAGATGCAAAGAGTTCATTTTGGCAAATTCAGCTTGGCAAGAAATCATCATTGCTCACTACGTCCAGTACTCCACTTGGTAGGTACAGATTTTTGAGAATGCCATTTGGGATAAATTCTGCAAGTGAAGTCTTTCAACGTGCAATGGAGCACATTTTTTCTGGGTATCCTTGTGCTATTATAGTAAATGACATACCAGTAGGAAGTTGTGATAAAGCTAAGCATGACAGAAACCTCAGAAAAGTTCTAGAAAGGGCACATCAAGTGAATCTTAAGCTCAATCCATAGAAATACAAATTCAGATTACAAGAAGTTACTTATGTTGGTCATTTATTTACTAGTACAGGTTTATGACCAGACCCTTCAAAGCAATACTCAAGATGCCAGCTCCACACAATGTTCAAGCCCTGCAATGTTTTCTTGGCATGGTTAACTACCTAGGCAAGTTCATTCCAGACTTGAGCCAACTTTCAGTACCACTTAGACAGCTGACACATAAAGATGTATCCTGGTTTGGATGCAAGAGCATTTCATGGCCTGAAACAGAGACTTGCTAGTTCACCAGCTCTCATATACTATGATGTTCCCAAACCAGTTACACTTTCCAGCCTGACTGCAATGCATGATGCTGAGATTGCAAAAGTATAATTTTAATCTTGTCTACAAGAAAGGCACATTTCTTTATCTTGCTGATACATTATCCAGATTGCCCAGAAACACCACAGAATATCACGAGAATAAGAATCTTGATTCTGAAGTCATGGAAGGGAGAAATTTTTCTTCCACACATCTTTACAAGTTGAGAGATCTCACAGCCACAGATCCAGTTTTACAGAGGCTTAACCACTTTAATAAACAAGGATGGCCATCAAAGCAATCTAGTTTACCTTAAGAAGTGCAACCTTATTTCCCATACAGAGATGAGATTTTGTCTGATAAAGGTATCATAATGAAAAGTCTCAAATAAGTGTTCCAAAGTCTTCACACCAGAGAACATCGCTATCTGCATCGTGGTCACCCAGGAACTGATTCTACCAAAAGAAGGGTGATAGGACTAGGATTTTGCCCTTCTATGTCACAAGACGTTTAGAGAGCACTTTCATCTTGCTCAGTGTATAATACTACTAAGCCACAACAACAGAAAGAACCACTTCAGCTAAACCAGATTCTGGAACTACCTTGGTCGACTGTAGCCGCTAACATCTTCAAGTGGAATTGTCAACATTATTTGCTGTTAGTAGACTCTTACTCCAGTTGGTTCTAAATGACTTACTTCCTAATATAGCATCCAGTACTGTCATTACTAAGATGAGGTGTCATTTTGCAGTACAAGGTAGCCTGCACAAAATTATTTCTGATAATGGTACGCAGTTTACAAGCCAACAGTTCGAAAGATTTGTTGAAGAATGGGACTTTACTCATGTCACAAGTATCCCTAAGTACCCACAATCAAATGGTTTGGCAGAATGTGCAGTTCAAAGTGCAAAACAGTGACTAGAGAAGTCAAAATGAGATAATAGTGATGTTTTCTTGAATCTCAGAAATGTTCCTCATGATAAACATCTTGGTTCTCCTGCTCAGAGACTTCTGTTAAGACAAACCAGAACCAAATTGCCGATCAGTAGTCAGTTGTTGGTTCCATGCGTCAAGAACAACAGGTCCATGAAAGCCAATCTGTTAAAGAAGCAGTAAACTCAAAAATCCTACTATGATAAAACCAGCAAACCACTCAATCCATTATGAGAAGGAGAAGTGGTAAGGATGCAAAAGTCCAGAGATTATGATCAAATTGGTGTCATGATGAACATTTGTCCAGAGCTGAGCTCATACATTGTGGAATCACAAGGAGCAGTCTTTAGGTGGAATTGGAAGTATTTGAGACTGGTGTCTGAGACTATACCGCAGCACATAGCCTATGAGAAAGACTCTATCTCAGAGTGGGTTGCCAGTGTTCCAATTCCAAAGGACGTTCCAGAGGACATTCCCATTCCTGTGGTGAATGCAGAAGTTCCTGATGTGAGTTGTGCAATGCAGAGTGTTCCTGTTGCTAAATTTGGTCCAAACCATTATGTTATGAGATATGGTTGCATCTCTAGAGCCTGTAAAAGATATGAAGCAACTTTGGTATGAACATTGTGTTTTGTTTCTAATGTCTATAATAATGCATGTCTAACTCTGATTTTGTTTTTTCAAAGGGCAATCTTTTTAAGAGGGAGGATATATATCAATATGTGAGGATGTACCTTTAAGAAGCTATCCAAGGGCTTGCACAAGTGTATAAATACTGAGCATGTGCATGTCTGACTGCCACTTTGTAGTTAGCTGTTAAGATGTAAGCATGTATGTATGTATGTTAGGTCTGTCTGTTAAATAGTTTGTTTGCATTTTATGATGCTGCTATCCATCCTGATGTGTTTCTGTGTATTAAAGCATCTAAATGAATTGCCCCACCTGCTTGTCTTCAATGTTAGAGAGAGAGAGAGACGAGCAACACTAGCGAATATCTGTCTCCCAAACAGATAAGCTGGACACATATAAAAGTGCACAATTTGAAAGAAGATGCAGGCCTGCTATTTCAGCTTGCATTAAAGGAGATATTAGCACAATATGGCAATCTGAGTTTTGTATTTTAGATATAAATGTATAAAGGAATAAGCACGTATACTAAGGCAATGCAACAGAAACAGCAGTGCTTTTCTACGGTAGTACCAGTTGTTATGTTATAAATATTAAGGAGAAAATGTCAGAGACAGGTAAACAACAATGCTGTTAAGTGCTCTCCATGTAGCTGAAGAGGACATAGCTTTTAACTCCAGCCGACAAAACAAAGATGTGAAAGACTGACAAAACAAAGATGTCAATGACTTGACAAAACAAAGATGTGAATGACTGACTAAACAAAGATGTGAACGACTGACAAAACAAAGATGTGAACGACTGGACAAAACAAAGATGTGAACGACTGACAAAACAAAGATGTGAACGACTGACTAAACAAAGATGTGAATTACTGACAAAACAAAGATGTGAATGACATGCCAGTGTGGCCTAATGGGTAAAATGTTTGTCTTATAAGCACAAAGTGCAGGGTTTGAGTTTCACAAGGGATAATTGACTAGACTTAAATGGCTTGCAAGAGCAGTTAGCTTAGTATTAACCTATGAACTTGACAAAACAAAGATATGAATGACTGGCAAAACAAAGGTGTAAATGACTGACTAAGGACACTAATAAGTATGAATAAAAACCTTGCCATTTAAAAACAAAAATGTCATGTAATAAATGCAGTTTTCCGTCTTTAAGTTATTTCATTACTATATATAACTATAAAAGTATTTATACACAAAGATAACAGAATGACTAAAGTACTTTCAGTATATTATTGCAGCCAGATCCATATCAGGCAAAACATTTCAAATGTATTACCATTTGTTATGTTAAACCAACATAATATGTCATTAGTATCAGTAGACTGCTAATGTAAAAACCACCAGCAATACAGTATATCCATAAGTATTTCACAAACATTTTGTTTTAGTTGAATAAAGGTTTAATGAAAATAAAAATCATTGTTAATAAAGATTGGAATAATGTGTAACGGTATGTGTGAATTTAGTATCTGCATTTCTTTTTTTTTTCTCTTCCTCACCCCCATTTTGTTTCTTTTTCATATTTTAATAATGCATTATTTTCTTTCCCATTTTTGTTCATAGAACCAACACAAAAAACGTTCCGTGAAACTACCGAACAAAAAACTGACACAGAACGTTAACGTAAAGCAGACCTCTCAGCATTTAAATAAACTTTTTGGCGCCAACATACAAAATACTTTGTCTTAAAGGCATATGACACCAAAAAGTTGCACATGTTTTACATTGTTCTGATGAAGCTTGCTATCAAGCAAGTGAAAGCGCTTAACGTTGGATATTACTTTGGATTTTTTATTGGTTTAATAAATTTCCAGTTTGTTTTTAGACCTCGTTGATTTTTGGAATATTCTTTCCACTGGCATCTATTGTTGGACTAAGTTGCTGAATTGTCGGCATTTGAAGAGGTTCATCTCAAGGTACAGGGATCATTAACGTTCTGTGTCAGTTTTTTGTTTGGTATTTCTGTTCATAGGGGTAGCCCTGCCATGTGCTTCCCAGGTTAGGAAACATTCATACTCTGCCATCCATGGACATCCTCCCAGGGTCAAGGCAGTAGCACCGGTCCTGTAGGCACCCTGGCACATATCAGCCGGGTTGTTTATGTAGTACTTCAGGAAGTGGAGAGATGCCTTCAGCCAGTGCAGGATTCACTTTAGTGGGTAGAAGACTCACAGCCCCATTTGGTGCCAACCACATGCCACCACAGGTCGGGTCCTCTACATCAACAACATCAGGCAGTGTAAACATTTGAGGTCTTGTGGACCAGAGATTATTGCTGGGCTGAATGACTCTTTCCCCTTTCCTTATCCTCTTTCCTATACGATCTTAGCTATTTTTTTCTCCCAAACTACCCCTCATAAAATATATATATATATATATATATATATATATATATATATATATATATATATGAGGATCTATTCTTCATCAAAAACATAGTACCACTCTGTCCCATCTCTTCCAGCACAACCTTCTTGATGTTTTCCTTCTGTGTTCCTCTTTTAGTATGTATTCACTTTTTTAGTCTTCCTTATCTCTCCTATGCCATTCATTAAAGCAATGAGTAGAGCCGACATAAGGATAACCCTATAGAAAATATATTAACCACCTTTTATCCTTCTTAAAATATTAGTACTATATGCTGCTCTGTCTGCTGCTTGTCTTATGTCTTTCAAGTGTGACTGTGCATAGTCATGTTCATCCTCAATATCTAAGTATCTACAAAATCATACAAAGCCTAAAGTTTTCACATAGTCCTTCAAACGTATCACCCATACTTAAGGAACAGCTTAAGTGTGAATCACCTGCTCTTAGTATATTTGCATACAGGCATAGCAGTGCCTTTCTTGGGTAACTACTATAAAAGTGAGAAACTTGGGACTATGTATACCACCCTAAATCTTGTTAAAATCTGTGCTAAATTCAACTGACTATTCCCTATCTGTAATGGTTTTACAAATTACAGAGTTGTCTATGCCTCTCTTCCTGTTACTTTCCTTCTTTGCTTCCTTCCATCATTTGCGCAATTATTATGACTTGCTTTAGTCTATGGTGGGTTGTGTAGAAACCAGAACATGTTCAAGTGCTCAATAGAGATAAGGCAGAAAAAGAATTCAGGATAGGATGTCAGGCCATCACAAGATGTACATGGATATATGTACACACACACACACACACACACACACACACACACACACACACACACACACACACACACACACACACACACACACACACACACACACACACACACACACACACACACACACACACACACACGCACAAAGTACTTATCCTTAGGTAATTTAGGGTCTCACCAATTTACCAAATCAACTGCTTTTAAGATTTCAGGAAAAAAAATGCAGGCACCTCTGCAAGAACCTCAGCAAAGAGCCACATAGACACAAGGAGGACATGCCAACTGCACTGAAAAGGCACCCAGCTAGGAAATGAAAAATAAAAATGCTCTGAATTAGCAGAACTAGATTCTGTCGTGATGTCCTGTTCTCCTCCCTTTGGAGGCATGTTTTAATTTTCATACTTGATTGAACCTTTCAAACAATTTTTTGAATCTCCCTCATCACAAGTGATTTTTGAAGCCATCTATCTGACTTATCCCCGCACATGATGTACCTATTTTTGTATGCATGTTTCTATTTTCAGGCTTGATCTACCGTACACAATTTTCTGAATACCCCTTATCACGGGGGATTTTTGAAATTGTCTAAAGCCACTCTAGAGACAGCATGCTTCCACTGCATCTGAGAAAGACCTTTCAACTTTCCTTCAATTTATATGGAAGTTCCTATTTTCAGGCCTGGTTTACCTCTGCACATGATGTACCCTGTTTTTGAAGGTATTCATCTATTTACCCTTTCACACAATTTTCTGAATCGCCATGATCATCAATGATTTGTAAAGCCATCTAGTAGTATTCCAAAGACATGCGTCTGGAGCATTTCTCCCAGGCCTCTGTGAAAATGGGTTCTGTCCCAGTCAGACTTTCCCGGTAAACAAATGTTAAATAAATAAATAATACTCAGAAAACTATACTACATGACCAACATACTAATGGCACCAATGTTTTAAAGAAAGAGGACATGTATCTTACATCTACCTTTTTCAGAAGGAAGAATGAATGACCTTCTGTGGTTGCATTTTACAATACAGTTCATTAAAGTCTACATAGTAACACTGTCTTGCAAATAATTTGTATATATATTTCCATCGTTTTCACTCTTGGTTTTTTAAATGTTTTTCTTGGTAGTATTCCACTTTTCTACTGGAAGCTGGAAGACTTATGTGCTCTTTGGTATTCAAATTTTGTGCTAATTAGATGTCCAGATATTTGGTTGGGTGTACCTGCGTTTTACAGGCATTTTTACATCTTCAGTCTTTAGGATGACGTGGGTGAACAATAAAGCACATAATGATGCACTATGGTATCTTCTAATCCTGTAAATAAGAATCTCAGATTTTATATTCATAATGTGTTCTCTGCGCCTAACCTTCTGTTAGTCAGCAAGTTTTGACACTTTCTGAGTTAATGCAAATCGTACTTATTACATGGGGAAATTGCAGCTATGAGACAGTTTTGGCTTTGTGGAATTACTCTGCATGTCTGCCTTTAGGACATAAAATTTTGAGAGATTTAGTACACACGCTACATTTTCCCATGGCCACATTTCCAATACTTTTGAAGTTTAAAGGTCTCCCTTAGAACTGAAAATAAAAATAATAATAATACAATAAAGTAAATGAACCAGAGGCACTTAGGACTTGTTGGTGTGCATTGCTGCTTGTTCTCCTAGATGCCTCTGCTTACATTTAAAGATCCACATTTTTTTCCAAGTGGCCTTCAGGAGACAGCTGTTACAATTGTTACATATGTGGCAGGTCATTAAAGGAGGCATATATTCTCTGTTTCATACCATTGTACAGTTTCAAATCTTCCCACATGACCCTATGGCCCACTCAGTCAGGTTCAGTCTAAGTAGTATTTCAGCAACTGCTTTGTGAGTGAGCATATAGAACTCAGCTTAAATATTAGACTTGTGATTTCCACACACAACTAATTAAACAGTCCACACTAGTGAGTCAGTAAATTAGGTGATAGTGTAACAAATGTAAGTGTTCTACCTACTGAGCAACTCACTGTATACATGCACACATGCACATGCACAAGCACACGTGCAAAATGCTCACACACACACACACACACACACACACACACACACACACACACACACACATTCAAGCACCCACACTCACATATGCATGGTTACACAGATGCATACATGTGTCACTCAGAAAACTATTTGACAGCAGAACTAGTCATAAAATACAGAGTTTGAAGACTTTGAAACTATAATTAAAGATGGAAACATTTTAGGAAAAGTTCTTCAATAAAGTATTCCAGGATAGCCTGAAAACTTTTCCTTGCATGGCTTTTTATTTATCCCGGTCCCCTTCAATAAATAAATCACAAGGAATGACATTTGATGGCCTTTATTAAACTTCCATAAACATAATTTTGTTACCCAATATTTATTAATTACAAGTGACACATGGTATAGTTCAGCATGACATGCATTTAACGTTAACTAGGACAGCGTAACCCCACTCATCCTGATCCAGTAAGCAGTGTCCATACCTCCACTCGTTTACTTATGAAGTAGCATCCCAGTACTCACTTTATTTACCATTTATTGAATTACACATCCAACCAAATAAGCAGCTTACCTCCGCTCGCTTATTTTACTTATCAAGCAGTGTCCAACCACTCACTTTCCTTTCCCAGCTCATTGAACTGAACATCCAACACCAGAAGGGGGACAGAAGAGGGCAAGCCTGCCTCTCTTCTCCACCCACCAGCCTGACCAGGCTGTTCCCCCTCTCTCTGACCAAACTTTCAACAATCTAACCACCATTAAAAGGCATTAAGCCAAACATTATTTAGTGTATTCCATCCTCTCTAACCAATCTGGATCTGTGGCATCACCTCCCAAAGCCCTGTCACATAAATAGACAAAGTAGCCAGCTACCTAAACAGCTGAAAGTAAACCACTGACCCCTCTCCCGTGCTAAACTAACAAGCCATAACCTCATATCCTAGCATAACCACTGTGTATTAGCTAAATACTCACTTACCTAACTACCAATAGAGGCTTAGCAATAATTCCCAGGTCATCACCAGTCAACTGGACATCCAGAACACTAAATCCATTGCCACTTGAAACTACGTAGAGACAATTTGCTTACCATTATGGCAAACTGCAGCCCCATTTTACCACTCAATGAATTTAATAACCAAATGAGATTTCTTTTCAAAATTCAGTTTAATAGCAATCCTGCCATCACAGCAATTATCCATCATAAGCACTAAGACATTTAAATGGCTATCATGGCATTTTAGCAGCACAAACATGACAAGCCATACCACTTCCATATTAATCAAATGAAAATGAACCCTAATCCTCAACAACTCCAGCTGAACATCCTACTCCAGCTAACATGAAACTCCAAATATTCAGCATCCCCTCAATCATCCTCCCTTCCATCCAACAAGCCACAAACCCAACCCCTCAAATTATATCCTTCAACCAAACATTGCATGCCTCATTTGTCAACCACTGGAAATCCCCATCAACCTCCCTATCCATCTGCCAAAAGGCCATCCCATCAAAATGCTCCAAAGGGCACCACAATGCTAACAATGCACCAATTTACTAAACCTCATGAAAAGTACTCAAGTAACTGGCTGACATGCAGCCTCCAGAGCCCAACAGCTAAAGGAACTTAATCCGCTGCTTGTCCTTAGCTATTCATTCAAAGCATTCCTTCCTTTTGTTACATATGCATCCAGTAAGAAATTAAAACACTAAAGGAATTAATCCGCGGCTTGTCCTTAGCTATTCATTCAAAGCATTCCTTCCTTTTGTTACATATGCATCCAGTAAGAAATGAAAACATAACCTAGATCTGCAAGGAATCCCAAAATGATGTCTTGCTTAGGCTTTCTAATTTCAACGTAGAAAATGAGCACACAGTTCCTCACATATCCTATATACACTCAAGCATCGGCCCAAAACATAAGTTAAATGGTACAAGTGAGAGTCACTCTCAAGCCTTAACCTAGTATGTGACAGTAGCAGAACTCACTTGAGGGACAGATTTATCTCCAAGAAGATGCCACCTTTTGGAACTCCCACTCCATGTGATGCACCTGAAATAACCCTCTACAAACAATTTCCTATGACCATATAAGTGTTGTGACTCCACTCCACTTGCAAGAACCCCAAACTCCCCTTAAACAATCCCCAACCATACTTTACCCCAGCTCCAACATACCTTCTCCTTCTCACTTACCCTTACACTACCCCAACCCGCACTAACTCCGATGTGCATTAATGAGCACTGAATAAAGTAAGATTACCTACTACCTCATTGTGCACCACCTCATTGTTCCCCACTCAAGCAACTGAGACATCCATCCACCCCAGCAGAATCCATTACCTTCCAAATCCAGTTCCGTCACGCCACTGACTGTCACTCACTCTGCGCTCCCTCATCTGTCACCTCATTGCACACCACTCCAGCAACCGGGACATCCATTGCAATGGCCTCCATCACCTTTGGGGCCCTCTTCCTTCAGGTCACCGACTGTCCTCAGGCCACCAACTGAGTGTTAATTCATACTTCCCCATCTGCAAAAGAAATAAAAATGTAAATTCTCCGTACCCCCATATGCCAAAACGTGTTAATGACAACATCAGCCACTGTCAAGGTTTACTTTGTTCATCAGCTACAAGGCTACTACCTCAACCCTCATCCCTTATCCTCAATAACCTGTCACTGCTGTTTCTCTCCACAAATACTTACGCAGCCACTAAAGGAACATACTATCAAATGGTTTTATAAAACAAACAGCAGTAATTGAAACTATGCTTTTAAATGACCCTAGTAAAACACAGAACTAAAATTGAGCTTCTGCTTAACTATGTTACACCTATACACTGCAGATGAGGGGAAATCTAAATATCAAACTACCTGGTACCTTGTGATTGCCATACAAAATCAGATAGAGCCAAGTTAATTTCATGCCAACTCTAACATTTCAGTAAACGAGTACTACAAAGATATCCATGGGCAACCACTCTTACACAAAATTACATATTCATCTTTAGAGAGTATGACCTTGGCAGCTACTCCCATCTGCTGCTTCATTCCACAATCATCTCTATTGACATGACCCAACAACCAGATTAAGATGCTTATCAAAGAGTAAATACCCTCATAAAATGCTATAACTCTCGTGTGAACCTCATTTCAAGAAACATCCCTCATATGGGGTCATAAATGTTTGTGCTTCTTAACTTCCACCATGATGTCTAACACACATTACAAGTTAAATATTTTACTGAAAACAATGACAAATAGAACTGAATCCTATTATTACATTAACAGGCATATACTGCAAGTAAATTCATCCCATTTTAACTATCCTATGAGCTGCCGTTTGTTAATGAGTCATTACCAAGTGTTTCCCCTTATACCCCTTATCCCACATTATAAGCAGCAGCATTCCAGCCTCTTGAAGATGAGAGGATAAACAGTCAGGATAAAGCTAAAACTCTACCATACATCTGCCAATACAACAGATTACAGTGTATGCCATGGCATCCATGTCAAAGAGGAAGCTTACCTACCACAATCTCACACACCATTACTGAATTTCCAAAAGGTTTGCTGAGACGAGTGCACATGGTAATGGCCTTGTGAAATATCTGTGACATGTCTTATCCTACCATCTCCCACTACTTAACTCCACGCATCGATAAATACTTCATAGAGTGTTAAAGCTCTCCATTTTCCCCACACAACTCAAATCGAATTGATTGTAAGTGTTGTTCTTATAAACTTAGCAAGGTGCTAGATTAACTGAAACTGCATTAGCCTGCCACTCCTGACTGGTATTGAATCCTAGCCAACTGTATAACTTATGTAGTGACTTCCCTCCCTACCAGTTTCTCAGCAACCTGAGTATTCAGTAACAGACCAAAATAAGGAGACAACCCTGTGTACCTTCCCTGAAAATTGGTACCTGTTGTAGGAAGAAAACTCACTGCGTTATGATTTTCCAGACAAAGGCAAATGCCACACTTGTTGAGCCACTGACACTATAGTATGAGGAGAAGGGGTTACAAAGCCCACAATAGGGCCAGATTGTAAATATCTCAGTGCTTACGCATTAATGGAACAAGGAGCAAAGTTGATGAACATGACAGGACATCCCCACTACGATTCCATATTCAAAACACTTTAATGCAATACCAAAAGGGCAAAGAACAATTAAAACTCTACAGCAGTAAGCCTTTAAGCTAAAAATAAAAAAAACAGTCATTTGGAGAAACTGTGGTCATGGATTTCCTAGAAAATCTTGTAATTTCAAGTCCAATTCTATAGCCCTGAACAACTGGCAAAAATGCATAGTTCTTATCTCAAAGCATACAATATCATGTACAGTTAGGCAGCAGAGTTTCAGCACTTTTAAACCTTCCAGCCTCTATAAACTATGTTTCTAGTTAATACTAACAGAAAATAAGTTCGATAAGTACATGGAATATGCCTACATATACCAGTGACGCATATGGCTACCCATTCTGACAACCAAGAGACGTCCTGCTTATCCTAACAACTTTATTATGTCTACACCAGCATCAACTGCTCTTATATTTCTAAGTACACAAATCATCTCAGCGACTTAAATCTGATCGGCTCTTCCATAGTAAGCCCAGCAATGTCAATTAATAAGCTAAGTACACTCATGTAACACCACAACTAGCATGTTTACTAAATGTTTTCACAAATGGGTGATAAACATGCAAGCAGCTTGTACATTTTAGTGCCAAGATCCAGTATCAACTCAAACACTGCAGTACAGTTTCTAAATATCAGCCAAATGAGTGTCCTCATATGAAATGTGAACTTCAAATGACTGTCACCCCCCCACACCCCCCTAATTAAATATAGCAACTCCAAGATCGCACAGCAGTGTAGAAAAGAGGTAAATTCCCTTTGTTTTTCTCCTTATTAAAAAAAAAAAAAAAAAAAAAAGCAGTTAAGTACTTAAGAGTTATTTCCTGATAATGTGCCACAAATGCAGAAGAATAATTGCCACTTCAGACTCTTCTACAAATCTACTTATAGTGTGGAATAAAGTTAATATCTGGATCCAAAACTTTTGCTTTTTTTTCCCTCTCCACCGAGAATTATATTTCTATGTGTCATCACAGAAAACATTGAAAGCAAATATATTTCTCAGCCCTCGTGGATTTGCTACACACAAAAAAAAAAAAAAAAAACACACACAGTTGTAAGGAATTGCCATCACGAGTATAAAGCTCCATCAAACTCTTAAATGCACTACGCACCTGCACGGGTAAGATCTGTTACTCCTAGGCCATGCTTTTCCCCTACAAATGTACTTTTGTCACCTGGAGCCCATTCCAGAAAATTAGCAGCTCTGACTAAACAAAACAAACTGAAAACTCACCTGAATGAATCCTCTACAGCCTCTGATAATACCATTATGCTGTTCATTGAAGTACCAGGTAGACACTTTCCTAGCAACCTATCCCCCTCAGATGCTGAAGTGCCACTTACAACCTTAACCTTCCCAGTCATCCGTCGCCATATGAAATATGGGCAAAGCCCCAATAAAACTGAAGAGGAGGCCTATACTAAGGAGAATTTCAAATATTGACCTTACAACTAAGAAAGCTGATAAAGTAGAAGGTTCCACATTAGATATCCCTGCTGGAGCTCCACTACACATGCATGGAACACAGACATTATCTGAGCAAACTCACAGCCCACAAAAGGTGTTCACAGCTTCACTACACAGCTTCCAAGTGCCAGAACGCTGGGAAATGAACCACCACTATCCCTACCGATAACAGCATCCACTACACAAAAGACCCCTCATGCTCTAATCTTAACTACCTGGAAATGCTTCTTCAGTGCGGGACCACACCATCAACACAGCCTTATCACCATACCACCATGAACTGCTCTCAAACTGCCTGCCAGTTTGAGTTTTTTTTTTAAATTGGCCACTACCATGACCAAATACCTACCTGATCACTCAGCACCTCTCCTCCAGATCCTACCCCAATGGCTGACTACCCACAAATCCAAAAGGGGAGACAATTGCAGCATCGACAACCCTATGCCTTCATCAGTAAAAGTAAACTGATCACCCCAACGACAACCGCACCACAAAACCTCTCCATCCCAAAAAGCCCCACTATAGTATGCAACCCAACCACTCACACCAAAGGAAGCCCAGTTCTGAAAGGCGTACTACAACATTTCTGCAGAAAATGTAACATCAACAACAGACCAGTCACCAGTGTTATTGTAATGCACATTAGAAGAGAGATTAACATCATGTGATCCTAAGAGGCTGAAAGAGGAGTGTATAGCCAGGAAAAAAAAGGGGGGGGGGGAGACATGAGCATGGCCAAACATGTACATATGTGCCTTATGCCCTCTGTATGCCAAAACCCAGGCAGTAGTTCTAATTAATTTCAAGAAACTAATAAAGCAATAAAGTAAAGACCCTGTGATCACAAGCACTGACTGTCTGATTCTTATCCCCATTGACTAAGCATAGTCCAAGGCCTACCTGTGCCAGAATACCTACAGGTCGTCATGGGCATGTTAACTTGCAATAGCAAGTTCACGCCAAAATGTGATTCATCACCCAGTTACACTTGCCTAAACCACTTAAGCCGCCCTTTACCTCATTTCCTTCCAATCATCCATCATTGCCATTTAACCCTTTCATCCTCTCACCCTCATAATTTCTACTATATGTATCTAACCCCCACCTGAAGATGTCCCTGGAGAAATTTGTTTGTTACCAAACCTCATTTGTGGCTGACTGACTGCTTAACTTTGTTTATGAAAAGTTACTTCCCTTTCTATTTAATGACCATGCTTAATTTCCACGAACTGGCAGATATATATCAATATAAAGACATCTGCTAGTCTGGAAGACAGACTTTTGTTTCATTCATTTATTTTATGAACATGACTTTGTTGCTCTCTAACCATCTCCTATTGTAAGACTGAAAAATTATCCCTCACAATTAGTTTTCATTGCCCATTACAGCTAGCCTACATCTTCTAAATGGTGTTGAGTTTAACATATGAAATATAATATGGGTAATACAGAACTGTCAGCTGCAGATCTCAAAACACTCCTTTGCAGTTTCCAAATAGATTAAGACCATCTATGATGAGTATTTCCTCAACTTCTTGCCTCCACATTTTATATATGTTTTCTGGGTCTATATTAGATAATCAAAGCTTTAGGTAATCGAATACCTAAAGCTCAACACCTAAAGAGCGAAAGCTGTAAACATTGAATGGCCACTTCTGCAAATTTTTTCGTAGGGAAAAAATTTGCTTGGCCGTTATCGGGAATCTGCCCTTTTCTCCACTGTAGAGTGATCTCGGAGTTGGTATTTAGTTAGGGGGGGGGGGTGAGGGGCATAGCCTCCCATTCAATTAGGGTTTTTTTCCCTCCGGCCAAGCAAATTTTTTTTTCCTACAAAAAAATTTGCAGAAGTGGCCATTCGATGTTTACAGCTTTCACTGTTTAGATGTCGAGCTTTAGGTATTCGATTACGTAAAGTTTCGACTATATAATATACACCCATGTTTTCCATTATTCATCACATTCTGAGTAACCAGATAATGCCTCTCATCCATTCTGATGGTATCCTGAAAGGCAAAGTACTTTATTAACAGTGAAAATGTATTTTCTGAGGGGGATCCTATTTTGTTACATAAATGCTATTTTTGCAGTTCTTGTTATAGAGTTCCTCTTGCCAGACCTTTCATTTGCAGTCATTTAAATGTTCTTTGTTGGAAGCAACTCTACTTTTTTTATGGTAAAACTCAAACCATGTTTTCGTTTTGAGTTGTTAATATGATTCAATGACTCAGAAAGTGCTACATATATTGAGATTTAATCTTATTGTTGTCATTTGTAACGTGAATGGCATTAAAATCAAATGATTACAAACCCTATTCTAGCACCAGAAATCACACTTTTTTCTGTACACCATGCATATACAATATAGACCCCCGGATTCACGAAACCTTTGTGTAAGACTAAATAAGTCTTACTCGGAAACTGCAGTTGAACGGTCTGACGTCAGTGTGCCATGCATATTCAAGAGGGCACGCTGACTCCAATCCAAGTCTAACACGGACCGTGCAGGAAGGCAGGGGGCCTGTCTGACTGGCGAGCAGTCCTAAGGTCCACACCCCTGCAAGTGTCTGAATTGTGAAATGTCAACACACATGAGCAAGTCCGCTCAAATGTCAACATACCCAACACTACACTCTCTCACAATGTAAACCCCCAGTAGAGTTATAAAATGTAAAATATAAATATTTTTTTTTCTAATTCCCAATATAGCTGCCCGTATTTGCATGTGTTTGCACGGGTGTGCCCATAGCTCAGCTAGAGTAAGCAATGTTGACATTGAAGAGCATAATAACAAATGTTTATGCAAATTAATCCAAACAGCAATCGTGTAGTGGTAGAGCCTTCACACAAAGAGGAGGTATTCACGGTTCAAGTCCCGCCACTCACCTCTCAATTTTATGTTTTAAATTAGCATATGAAATAATTCCTGACATATATATGACTAAAATATTACTAAAAAGCATTGAAATGGCCTATGTATCAGTGAACAAAATGTATATATAGAAATGTAAGAAGGATCTTGACTGATAAATGCCCATAGCTAAGCAGCGCTTTACCCAGCGCAATCTAGTTGCCCACAGCTAAGCAGCGCTTTATCTAGTGCAATCTAGTTGCCCACAGCTAAGCAGCACTTTACCCAGTGCAATAACTTTCTGCGGAGCTGTGCACCGCGCTAACCAGTGCACCATAGGGCAACGTGGAGCAACATCGGGCAACGTGGAGCAACGTGGAGCAAAGTTGCCTAAACACAGCCACACCCCCTAGCCTGTCTGGACAGTAGTAAAATAAAATGCAATGACAATTTTCAAACCCGGGACATTGTGCACCATAATCAAAGTACTGAACCACTAAGCCATGACAGCTTATGATAAACATACACTGTTAACATACATATACTTATAAATGGTAGATTAACCATTGCTAAGCAGGTCTGCAGTCAGCCGAGAAATTCCAAAAACAACCAATCACAAAGAAGTGCGGGAAATGCGGCATATTTAAGCTGCATAGGTGGGAATACTCGCCATAAGTGATTGTAGCCCACATCTGCAGTTAGAATGTCTGGTGCTGGATAGGGTACTCGCTTTCGAGCGCAATGCTGGGGCATCGAGGAGTCAAAATACATGGTTTGGCTCCTAGTCCATCGTCATGTTTCTCAACTCCTGCAGGGCTAGTTTCAAGGGATGGAGTATAAGGCAGAGGCTTGGAACCGGTTGGCTCATGAACTCACAGGGCCACAGGCATCCCCCGGACTGGTAAGCAGGTCCGTCACCACCATGCAGACCTGAAGAGACGGAAGCAGGTCCTACTGAACCAATGGATCCAGAGGGCCCGTCATATGTAGGATGCCCCACTACTGAGTAGGTAGCCATGGAATGCAGTATGTAAGACATGCTAATATAGTCTAAATAATGTATAGGTATGTCTCAATATCCCTTCATTTACTTCACAGCTGCAGGTGTCCATGCTGTGAATCAGCAAGCCTATGGAGATAGGCTGCTAAGGCTGCGCCACCAGGCAGGTTAGTAATTATTCTGCATGTATTGTTATATAATATATGTGAGAGAGCATGAAAAAAGTCTTGTAGCCCAATAATACAGCTATAAAATGCCCTGAATAAATTATCTGCATGTACTGTTATATAACATAAGTCAGAGAGCCAGAAATAGAGTGTAGTAACCCATTAATAAAGGTAAAATAAGTCTGGAATATTATCTCTGCATGTACTGTCATATAAAATAAGTGAGCGAGCCTGAAAAAGAGTGTTGTAACCTATCAATAAAGGTATAATATGTCCTGAATAGGTCTTCTGTATGCACTGTAATATCAAACAAAGGAGAGAGCTTGTAGAAAAGAGTGTTTAATGTAATTAATAAAGGTATAATACTTGGAGTGTGTCTGTGTCACTTACTTTGAAATGCTGTTGTACCCTTGCATTAAATAAATAGTACTGTTGTATTAAGTGCTGTCAACCCACAGTTGTGCAGTCCCATATAAAGTGGATGAAGGAAGTGCCAGTAGCTGTGAAGCATATAACAGTCCTCAACAGTTGGTAAATGGCTGTCATGCATAGGTAAATCTGGCACATGAGTAGCTTGTCAAGGTGTTCCCCAGAAATGTGAGTGTGCTACATGAAATGTAGGGTTCTGTAGAAATTTCACTGAAAATGTCATGTGAACACATCCAGATATGCAGATACATAAATATAAAAATAAAATATAACAATGTAGCAGTAACATCTGCATCTTGGACAGTTAGTATGTCATATATAGTTCAGGTATATAATGAACTAGCCAAACCCATTACACAATCTAATGCACGTTGCCTAGTGTAATAATACATGTAGGGGATATACACCTGCAGTCAATAGGAATGTAGTGTAGAGTAAAAGTACTAATAAGATGTTAATGGATGTTTCTTTTTACCCCCTACTCCATGTGCATAAACAATGCAATTCCACAATGGGTATGTGTAATATCATAACATTTGTTGGGACATATGTCCTATTGTTCTAGAAAAATCTGAAATTTCTTTGATGCATGTGCCCTGTTCAGACAGCACAATCTTGGTGGCCTGTTGCCACCAATCATCCCTGCATGCTATTGTAATGTCCACTGTCATTCAATATATGCATGTGTTATGCTTGTTGTTTAACTGTTGTAACCCTGGTGCGTTGGGTTAATGGGAATATTATTGTATGCTGTTACAACTAATTTAGAATGCTGCTGTCTATGTTGTAAATAAACACACCTAATCACAGAACGTATGGGAAGGTCGGTCCCAGCGGACCCACCTGTCCTTCCTCAGCTGGCGAGTGCACCTGGCACCAGCATGTCTGGTGCCCAGCCTGGGCTACCCTCCTCCACTGGTCCTGTGCCACCATCGGGTGGAAGCGCTGCAGGGGATGGGGTTCATCCCCCCTGCAAGCATGGGCAGAGAATGGCCACCTGTCACCCTCCGAAGGGTCCGGGTTGTGGTGCGTAGGGAGATCCAGCGTTTAGTCGCTGATCCCCTATGCCAGCTCGAGGCGAGAGTGGTGTGACTCACGGATGAGCCTGCCCCTCCTACGCACCCCCCAGCACAGCCACCCTCAGGTCTGCGAAGGTTCAGTGGTGACTGCCCATGGGTGGGGATCTCAGTCCCACTGTTACCATCTGTGGGCTCATGGGCTTGAGAGTTCCAAACATCCATCCCCGTCAATTGTGTTCACCCACCCCATGTGCCATACTCTGCCCCTGTATGCATCTTGTTTGTTTTGTCTGTTTACCTCCCCAAATATACCTACTTCCTCTACCTCACATTCCACTCTCACCTGAAAAAAATAAAAAAAAAAGGGCAATCTGTACCCACAAAAGAATTACGCCCCATACATAGCTTCCCATTTTGCACACGTCTGCTGGACATGTAAACTGATAATTAGAATTGGCAGTACAACATACTTTGTTATCCACACCCCTCTCTCAGGGGTGGAAGGAATCATATTTCACTACAAATTTGTAACATATGCACAGCTGTTGCTGGTAAAGAAATGGGCAGCTATGGACCTTCCCTACACCTGTCCTGTACATCCCGAGCAGGTTTCCCTTGTCACGTATTTCCTGCTCGCTTTGGTGTTTTGATTCCAAGTTTGTCTTTTTGCCTTTCGTGTTTGTTTGGTTTCCCTTCAGTCTTTCCCTCTTTGTGCCCCCTTTTTCACCACTTTCCTATCTCCCCATTTTCTTTTCTTTCAAAGAAATGAGTGCGGGGGTTAGCGGGAGTAAGCACTTTTAAGCAGTAGTTAGCAGGTTTGAGAGAGTGTGTGCATGTGTGTCCTTAGCTAAGCATCGCTAAGCGTCGTGCAAACTCGCGGAAACCTGCTTACAATGGCTTAAAAGTGGCTTAATCACTTGATATGTCAGGGCCCTTGTTCTGTTCAGCAGCAAAATAAAACACCTCTGTCACTCTCGAACCACAGACATTGGACACACTTGACTGCATGAAGTACTACTAAGCCACAGCAAATATACAATAACTTGGTGCTGAAATAAATATATCATGCAAAACAATGAGTGAATGTAAATGAAAAATAGGAAGGCCATAACACAAAGCTTGTTCTGTGGATCTTTACCAGCAATTGTTGTGGAATTGCATTACATGACTGTGATAAAAGAAGCAGCCATTCTAGCAGCAAATAATGTTATTGAGGCACTTTACAACCCCCACACAGTATTATAGCAGGGCAAACACTAGCATATCTGATTAGGGCAGAGGCCATACTTCCTGATTGTGAAACATATTTTAGCTGTGTCCCTCTGAATCCCTCTGAAAGGTACTGACACTAGTCAGAGAGGTGGTGTATTACACAATGAATAATGACAATAATAACAGTAGACACTGCTTGTACTTCATAAAATGAATACTAATCCATATGCACTGCTTCACTCAAGTCTACACTTACTGTCTCTATTATTTGGAAGGTGTACCTCACTTTTAACTACCTATCCCTGACTCCAAGCAAATATGTATCTGAGTGTTTCATAGGCCTGGCAGAGGCACAAACACACAGGCATATCAGCTTATCTGCTGTCACACACTCTGCAAATAGCTTTGGGAGGACTTCCACAAGCATACCCTTATGTAGGAGTACAACGCAGAAATACCAAAGGATGTAGCCATGTACTGGTAGCAACTGACTGTAACAATGCCATTGTATCAGTGCTGAAAACACCTGCGGGTTGCAGAGACAAAGAATAACAGGCTAACATCTGCCTACCATCTGGATAGGTTCACAGTTGGGAACTATGCACAGACCACCTGCCTTGATAAACTAACAGGTACACACCAATCCTTTAAGTCCAGTAAGATAACACTCACACAATAAGACGTAATGCTCTCTGTATGTCTGCATCCCCCCCCCACAAAATGTAAATATACGTGTGTGTTTAGGGTCTACCAATGATGTAGGTAGGCATACTCAGCAGTGGAATTGTCCAGTTAACCTGAGAATCCTGTGCTAATGTCAACAATAAAAAAATACACAAACCCTGCAGAAGTGAGTACATCAATATGCACAGTATAACAGTTCACAAACTGTTCATGTGCCAAAAGAATACTTCTCAATAACTACTTTTGTATGGCAGTTAATTACATAAGTAGAAAAGAAACTACATACTCACATATATCTTGTGTAAGCATTTGTAGGGGTGAGTTAAACTCTACACTGATAGCTGTGTACTGGAAGTGGCAACAGTCAGGTCTGAGTACAACATGTACATCACTGTCTACACCTCTAGCTTCAGATATAAGAAGTATACCAACCTCCTGACTTAAACAACAGTGTCCACAGCAAACAAGCATGAGCCCCACTCTGGAAAGCTGAAAGGGCTGCGCCTACAAAACTTAACAATTTATAGCATTGGGTTGTTATGACAGTGAGTACTGCAATTACCACACAGCAGGCTGTATGCATTTACCAAATGCTGTGCACCAATTGGTGCAGAGGGCATCACATGCACATGTGCAGATACCTATAAAAGCAGACTGTACTTGCTATCCCCACATGCAATCATTACATTGCACCTGATACAGCTACACAGAACTTGTGTCTGAGTTTTCTAGGAGTTATTACTTAATAACGCAAAAGTTTACTTGAGTAAGGATACTTTAGTGATTCATCCACCAAAAAATGTAATTAAGTAAAAAAAAAAAACTTAATTTAAACAGAAAGGGAATTAAGTAGAAGCTAACTCTACTTAGGCAACACCAAAAAAAAAAAAAATGTCCAAAAAAAAAAAACAGACGGACCTGAAAGTGACAAACAGGTATGTGACAGAAATGTGATCACCGGCAAGTAGTAGATGTTTATGAAGAGTACTGCAAATACTTTGATACATGCATATGTGGCAGTAGTAGGTATGTATGCACTGATGTCATGCATGACTACTGCCATGGACAAATTACTGTGTAGCTGTGTGCACTGGGACATAACTGTGACATATGTAGCTCAGCATGTAATGTCAAACATCCAGTCATGTCATCTATGTATGTACAGTACTGTGTATAATGGCTGTCTGGGGGAGTAGTGCAAACAGCTATATAAACATGGATGTGACAGAGTAACACATGCATGATAGTCATATAATTTGTAGCTTAGCATTGGCAACTGCTGTACTAGGCTAGTATAGTAATGTAGCATTAGCAGCTATAAATACTCCCTGTAATATTACTGCCATGCACACATGTGACAACTGTTCATGTTGTAGCAAGGCCCAACAGGTCATCTGTGAGGTCTACAGAGGTACAACAGTGTGTACCTTGTGAGTGTATGGCAAACATATATGTAGAGATAGTTATGTGTCAGATGTATTAGCATCTTAACATGTGCATAGAGCAAGGTACATACCGCAACTGTCTGTGAAGGGTGGACATATATATGTTGGTGAAGGTTGTTATGTGCATATTTTCATGTAGGTTGTAGTGTGTGGCAAATAAGACAGCATACGGTGCTGGTATATGACATGTGATGTTTAAATGCTGTGGATATGATATGTTAGGTTTATAGTCTTCCAGACAGGGAGTCCTGCTAAAGATACATGGCCTGAGAATACCTTCAATGCATTCTGCACAAGACTGTGCAAAATTGTTACATAACTGTATCTCTCTCAACCCTTGCATAATTGATATTCCCACCATGAAAGGTGGACTGTATATATGCCTACATGTAAATCTCTATGTACACCAATGGATGTTTATATGTACGCTCAAGCTCAATGTTGTAAATGTATTGCCATCCCTTTTGTTAAAAACCCTGTACCCATTAACTACCACATAGGTGGTAGTCTACTCCACACCAAAACTGTGATAAGAGACCACGGGACACAGGTGGACAGTAGTGTCCCTTTTGACAATCATAGTGCCACTATGGTCATGTAAACAGTGTACGGTCCACATGCCATCAGAAAAGGTGTGTCATATATGGAATGAGAGGTCAGTGTTCCACTCTACTCATCAGTCATAACACCCATCATACAGTACAATGGGCATTTTGGTATGTACCTCGGAAGACATCTACAGCAACTGTAGATGCCAGGCACAAACACCACAAAGAGTATTACCAGACTCAAACAGATGCCAAAGCAGACTGTCTTACAAAACCACAGCTACACTGTGTCGCACCCCGCACAACCAGAGCCAATCTCTGCCTAACATACAAAGATATGCCAAACCCACAGCTGTTGGACATGCTCCATGTCAACAGATCCAAATCCCTACAAGCTACACACTGTACTGATCTAAACCTTATAATGTCAAAAAGCATAACATATTGGAGTGGTACATGCTCATCTCAGACACATACCACATCCTGGAACTAACTACCTATCAATAGCAAAGAATGGTCCTCATTAGCAGTCATCACGAATAATCATGATGAATGGATGTGACATAGGAAATACAACCCTGGAATCACTTCTGTGGCTCTGCATGACAGGGGCACATGAACTTGAATTAAATTGGTGTTGAAGGGCAGGGTACCATATGGCTAGGCTTCTATAGGCCCTATGCCTAATAGCCTATGAGCTACCTATGACCTGATACACACATGCACGTACATGTTGCATTAATTGCTATGTGAGGTTGACTGAATGTGATGGTGAATGTGTCAACGTTATGTATATGTGTGATAGCCTAGTGGGTGAATGTTTATATATTGGTATGTAGTGTTCTAGCTGTCATCCCCACAAAAGATATGTATGCTGTTGCTAGGCAGCAAAAGCAGTATGGTATATGGTGTGACATAGTCCCATGGTGTTGACTGTAGTGTGCCATTGTAGGCTAAAGCACTGCATGTATGCGCATTGATTGTTGACACTAGTGAATACAAATCCCGTATGTACTATAGTATTACCTGAAGCTGTAGGCATTAACAGCACAGTATGGTGTATATCCACATTGCTTTGAAACACTGTTTTGTTTGTTACCTGTAGTCCACACACATTACATACCTCAGGCAGAAGGTTTTGTAAGTGCTGACACACAGTACTGTATGATACACAGGAAAAGCTCATCTGGGTTGCCATACCTTTGTGTCTTGTAGGTATGTCTGATGTGTGTGTGGGTATGCCTGTAACATGGCCAGGGTCATATGTGTGTTACAGGATATAAGTGCATATCTAGCAACATGTATAGTGTAGTACAGCAGTATGCCACTTATATTGATGAATGTGCACATATGTTACTTAGGGGTTTGCTATCAACAAGTAGTGTTGTGTACTGGTAGTACTGTAAGTGTACTTCACAATAATTTCAATGGATGACAATTTTCTGTATGCATTAGCTTCATATAAACCTCCTGTGGCTAGCTGTTGCATTGTGTCACATACAGTGCGCTATGTGCTGTTGTATAGTCTTACATACTGGTTTCACTTTGTTGCTGTGCAGAACATGGTTTAATTTATAGAACATGCCAGGCACTGTCAGGCAGTTGTGGGCTGAGCACTGATGTGTGGGATTAAAAGTGTGTATCTACTGACAGCCAATAGGTTGCTATATATGGCATTACATTGATATCTGTACTTTAGAATGTTAAGTGTGCCACAAGACTTGCTCACAATAATTGTCTTATTTTCTTCCATGGACATGTCTCATCATCGCAACCCTGCCTATTCCCCTGAAGAGGAGGAAGTAATCATCTCCACACTAGTACAGCATCACACCCTGCTGTTCTCCAGAACCAGCCAGGACCAGCATTAGCATACTGCACTGTGGCAGGATGTTGTCTGTCAGGTTAATGACGTAGGCATGCATAACTGGACGTATGAGTAGGTACACCATCACTACAGTAATTTAATCAGACATGTCCGGCAGCATGCCTCTGATGTCCACAGACAACAGCTTGCCACAGGTGATGGTGCAGCATCACATCCGCTCCTCACCAGAGTGGAAGAGCTGCTCCTCAGCATGGTGGCTCCTGGCCAACCACTACAACAAACATGTGTCATCATGGAGGCCGAAGACACCCAGCAAGTTGACTGCGAGCATGCAGGTAACATGCCATATCTGTAGACTACTGTTAGCTCGATTGTTAGAGCATGCATATGTTAGCTATGTACTGTGTATTTGGAAGATGTGGAGCCTGGTGTTGTGCAATACTGATAATTATGAACATAATCTGTATGCCTGTGACAGTCAACCGTTGTACTACTGTAAAATTGCAATGCCATAGTTGTTGACACTGACAAACTGTCTCATATCCTTGTAGGTCCCTCTGGTGTGGCAGCAAGACAGCAGACCCATGCTGGTGAGTGTTCTACATTTCATATGGCAAATAACATGTGCATGTCATAGGTGGGTTTTAGGCCATTTACACATGTACAGCACCTACACATAATGCATGCTCTGCAACTTTCCTGTGGGACTATGCACATCCCAGTAGCATGAGTGGCTGCCTCAAACACATGCTATACACAGAGCATCCCAAACCATTGTGGTACACTGTAGTGGACATTGTATAGGCAGAGTCAATACACATGCACACAACATACACCACCTTGTTATATGCAGCACATGTCAATATCATAAACATGGTGTATGTAGACACCTGCTTTAAGGTCAGGCTCCAGTATCCCAAATGTCATCCACACAGCACACATACTATACCTGAGGGGTAGAGGCCTATCATGTGGCATTGCAAAACTCTTCAACAATCAAGACATTCATGTTAGGCAATGCTCCCTATTGAGCACCTTACATACCCATGCAACAACTGCCTGTGAAATGGTTAATGTAGCCACAGTGCAGCAGTCCAGGTACAGCAAGATAGTTGCCAGTGTGGCACACATTAGTGGCCTTGGGTGACCTCATGATGCTGCCTGATGATGGCTCATGGTACTACACTACATCCAGTTACAGTAACTACAGTACTACACATATCATTCATTGCTATACACCTGACAGTTGTGTGCATCCATCCATGGTATGTATACCTGTGAGTGATGGTGCACAGGACATTGAAAAGCATTTAATACTTGCACAGCAATGTTGTGTCCATGTACACATTGTGTTCCAGGGTGAGGCCAATCATTGAACAACACACATGCATCAAAGACATATATACTGTTATTAACAAGGACTCTCTACACTCGCACTGCATGCTGTTGAGAAACACACATCCTGCATGCTGACACATGTGATAGAACTCTTTGGCTTGTGATACTGTACTCCACCATCAACCACTAATGGGTATGTTCTGGATTGCTGTTGGTGTGTGTGTGTGTGTGTGTGTGTGTGTGTGTGTGTGTGTGTGTGTGTGTGTGTGTGTGTGTGTGTGTGTGTGTGTGTGTGTGTGTGTGTGTGTGTGTGTGTATGTGTGTCTGTGTGTGTGCATGTGTGTGCGTGTGTGTGTGTGTGTGTGTGCATGTGTGCATGTGTTCAGCTGTGCATGTGTTCATGTGTGCATGTGTTCATGTGCATGTGTGCATGTGTTCATGTGTGCATGTGTGCATGTGTTCATGTGTGCATGTGTGCATGTGCATGTGCATGTGTTCATGTGTGCATGTGTGCATGTGTTCATGCGTTCATGTGTGCATGTGTGCATGTGTGCATGTGTGTATGTGTGCATGTGTGCATGTGTGCTAACATCATGTACAGATTGTAAAGTGTGTTTCCTGTCTTCCTCTCACAGGTGCTGAGGTTGTGTTGGTTGAGTGCAGCAGGGAACCTGAAGACACTGCCACAAATAGTGGAAATGATGATACATCTGTTGTGGCACAGGCAGATTTGACAGGGTCAGTAGTTGGTCCGCCAATCAACAGTACACAGCTTTCCACACCATCTATGTGCACATTCATACTGCCAATACATCCCTCATCACCAATGGCCTTAGCTGAGGGACAGCATACAGTAGGCATTGACCAGGATAGTGTGGTATCTATGGCACATGCATCCCCTCACAGCAGCCATACCCAGATTCCTGGAACGGTACCACATAGGCGGATGTCCAGGGGTTCTCGTGGGAGCACTGCTGGTCATAATGCCCCTGGCAGACGTGCCCCCACAGGTCTTACAACCTCAGGTATGTTCTGGGCTGTAATGTAGGCACAGGCACGTATGGAACGGTACACCAGACAGGGACTGAGGGCGCAGAGGCCCATAACACCGCTATCAATGACAGTATCCATGACCTTGCAGGTGCAGTGCGTCACTACACTGAGGTCATTGACAGACGTTGGGGGAGACATTAGATGTCCTCCGCAATGTGATGTCCATGTGCCAGGACAGTGCAGGATGGCCAAGACGTTGACGTGGACGTATGCCAGCAACATCATCAGCTGGCAGTCATCGTGGATGACACACAAGTCAAAGCCGCTCCCATAGTGGCAGTACCAGCCCCAGCAATGTTGGAGCAGGGCTGTCTATAGACCATCATAGAAAACCACGTGCATGTGGCTCTGGCCAGTCCCAGCAGGGACATGGTTCCAGTTGACATCCCCCTGCCTCTGATGACAGTACCCAGTCAGGCTTAGTACCCGATACTGTCCGTTGCACCCCTGACAGGCACAGGTACCATGTCCGTAGTCAGAGACGGTGATCTGTATATCCTGGCAGGTACAGTCTGTGGCTGTCCCACAACCTCCCGTATATGGCAGCCACATGGTGGAACTGTGTGTATGCAGACACACACACATAATCCAAACACATAGGGCTAACACATACACACACACATTACATCAACATTGACCCATGCTGTACTGTTGTCCCTCACACACACACACACACACACACACACACACACACACACACACACACACACACACACACACACGCACATACATGTCGATTGGATGGGTCAATGTCAGGCTCTGGCAAACCAACAACACACCCTGTGCATATGATGAAACTGTGCCACCTCCTGTCATCTGTAACATTGATGCAGGAACAGTCTAACATGGTGCTGATGCACAGGGTGACTTTATAACAGTGTAGCAATGTTAGCATGTTGTCAACAGTACAGTGTAATGATATCCCTGTAGGTATATCTGAGCAGGCATGATGCATTAAAGCTATGATTATCAATGTAGTATTATTTACAACAGTGTAAATTCCAATAATGTATTGTCTGCCCATGTGCCACTTGGCTGATGTGTGTAGTTTTGGCAGCATGTGTCACTGAGTGGACAGTGTGTGTGATGTGTGCAGTACAGATTTGCAAGTGTACATTTGTGACCATGGTGGAGGTGCACTGTCTGCATGTACATGCATAGTGGACACATGAGAAGGGTGACATGCCCTGTATTACACAGTGTCAAGACTTCATTGTTTCTATTG
Source organism: Protopterus annectens (assembly GCF_019279795.1). Taxonomy (NCBI): domain Eukaryota; kingdom Metazoa; phylum Chordata; order Ceratodontiformes; family Protopteridae; genus Protopterus; species Protopterus annectens. Next base: position 1,800,803,370 of record NC_056731.1, on the reverse strand, counting down.
GTGGACAGTATGCATTTTAATACACATATGTTTTAACTTGGGTGCACATGTTTGTATGACATGGTTTGACACTATGCTGTGGGTGATACTGTTACTATCTGTCATTGGTTTGCATTCTGGTAGTGTACACAACCTCAACAGCCTGACTATGATCAATCGTTAGATGATGTCTTGACAACTGACACACAGATGTAGGTAACTCAGTAGCATTTCTATCCATTCGGTACTATACAGTACCAGTAACCTGTGGTATTGACCGCCACCCATTCCTGGGACCACTCCTGTTTGGCATATAGCCCTCTTAGGTACAAGCAAACACACTAGGGATACATCCGTCTACATCTGGAAATGCATACAGTGGCCTACAATGCATTCTCTGGATGATACACTTATCCTCCACAAGGGTATCATACAGACAGATACCTGTTGTCCAACCCATGCTGTAAAGCTGTAAGCCAAATATAGCATAGTCATCCACATTTATTGAACATTGTATCCCGACAGTACCACATAGGTAGTAGCCCCAAACATGTAGAACGGGTACCGATGTGTACATACAGCCAAGTGTTATGTCATCTGTTCTTTGGTATTCACATTTCCATAGGTATTCTGAAGTCCCTCGGTGTATCACATAACCAATAAGGGGTCTGTATGCATATCCACAAAGTTGTTGTACACCTATTATGAATGTCCATTATTGACAGGCTTTGTTGTGTTTGAACATGTCTGAAATATACCCAAGGCATGAACCCTCACTCACACTATTCTATAGAAACTGTTATGGGTATGTGTGACACAGATGACCTAGGCCACAGATCACTACAGTGGCTGGCCTTGTCACAAACATACATATGTGACCGAAGGTCTGAGAAGCAGCAGCACAATCTGTCATAGGTGACGGATGTATTCATGTAGAAAGCAGGCTTCACACATATGAACTAATTGAGGTCACATGTACATATATGTATTTGCCACACAGATACCTAATGTGTGCAGTGCACATACTGTTGTTATACTGATATGTCATACAGTAGTAAAAGCTAAACACATTGACCAACAGTATCACACACACACAGCAATTGCAGGCTTCAAACATCTACCTAGCTATTTTATGATCTTAGCGATTTTCGCATTAACACCATGCGCTATATGTTTTACTGGGGGTTTTCATTTCCACTGCTATATTTGTAGGATGCTGACATCATCAGACTTGCCAGACAGGAATGTAACACTTTTAAGATGTTTTCCTAGTCTCCAAAAAGGGAAATACTCTCAGAGGAAATCACACACAAACATACACCCACAGCAATTGCAGGATTCAAACCTCTACCTAACTAGGTTATGATACTATACAGATACGCATTAACACGACACGCTACATGCTTTACTGGGAGTTTTCATTTACAATGCTACATTTGTAGGATGCTGACATCATCAGACTTGCCAAACAGGAATATAACACTTTTAAGGTGTTTTCCTAGTCTCCAAAAAGGGCAACACTTTCTGAGGGAATCGCACAGAAACATACCCCCACACACACACGCACTCAGTTATTGCAGGATTCAAACCCCTACCTAACTAGGTTATGATACTACAGAAATACGCATTAACACGCTGCGCTATACACTTTATTGGGAGTTTTCATTTACAATGCTATATTTGTAGGATGCTGACATCATCAGACTTGCCAAACAGGAATATAGCACTTTTAAGGTGTTTTCCTAGTCTCCAAAAAGGGCAATACTCTCAGAAGGAATCACACAAAAGCATACACACAGCTATTACAGGATTCAAACCCCTACCTAACTAGGTTATAATACCAAAGAGATATGCATTAACACGACGCGCTATATGCTTTACTGGGAGCTTTCATTTACAATGCTATATTTGTAGGAAGCTGACATCATCAGACTTGCCAAACAAGAATATAACACTTTTAAGGTGTTTTCCTAGTCTCCAAAAAGGGCAACATTCTCAGAGGGAATCACACAGAAACATACCCCCACACTCAGCTATTGCAGGATTCAAACTCCTACTTAACTAGGTTATAATACAACAGAGATACGCATTAACACGACACACTATATGCTTTATTGGGAGTTTTCATTTCCAATGGTATATTTGTAGGATGCTGACATCATGAGACTTGCCAAACAGGAATGTAACACTTTTAAGGTGTTTGCCTAGTCTCCAAAAGGGTAATACTTTCAAAGGAACTCACACAGACACATACCCCCCCCACACACAGCAATTTTAGGATTCAAAGCCCTACCTAACTATGTTATGATACTGGAGAGATACGCATTAACACGACACGCTATGTGCTTTATTGGGGGGTTTTCATTTACACTGCTATATTTGTGGGATGCTGACATCATCAGACTAGACATGGTAATGTGTGTGCACTTAGATTTATGCAATCCCAGGACTGAGACATGGGGGACAGCAGGTGTTACCAGCTTGAACAGGACTCCACAAATCTTACCTTGTGTGATCTATCTGTTGCCCAGTTGCCAATCCATCCGATGACAATACATATTTATGCACAGGTTATTGATTTTGTGGATATGACATGTGTCTGGGATGTTGGTAAAGGCCTATTCAAAGTGTATGTGGGACGTGTGTAGCTCATTTCATTCATGTATGTCCTGGGTGACTGCCTTGCAAACAGTCTAGCAGGTTTGGGAAACATGATCTGCCCATGACCAGTGCAAAGTTGGTAGGGTTGTGTGTTTATAGGCTTCCAATAGCTCTGTTTCTGACTTCAGTCCTGATGGACTCCATGACCTTGCAGATCAGATTTCATCGGCTTATAAAACTATAGTTCCCATGGTCTGTTGTGCACCAACACTTGCGTAGTGTGCCATATGTTGCTGTAACCCATTCAACAGTTTCATATCCTGTAGAGAGGGTCAGGCTCAACAGACTGTTCAGGTGCAGGCTCTGTTTGTTCTACAGTTCACTTATGAAACATATAGGGGCACAATGTAATCCAATTGATGCCATGTTTTCAGCTTTGGAAGGAGCTGTTTACCCATTCTACATGTGATATCTTATGGTATGATGATAGGGACTTTTGTCAGTGGGAGGTGGGTATGTATGTATGGGCCTGTCTGACAGGATGTTGGCATTGTCAGTCATTTACAGTTGGCCCTGACTCAGGACATATATGAGTGTACATTGCTATTTATGACATAGCTGAGGGTAGTGTCATGGTTCTGTATGGACTCCTTCGCAGATAATCTTTCCATGACCTGGATTGGATAGTGTTTGCAGTGCATTGTTTATTGATGATACTGATTTTGTGTTTTTTTTCTTTGCTTTTCAACTTTCTATGACCAACCTAAGTATCTGTAGTACATATCTGATTATGACAGGGTTCCAATATATTATGTATGTGCCTGTTGTCATATCACTGTGTGCACAAGTCAAGATTAGTGAATTGTGAGAGGTTCCTGGGTTAACACATGCAACTGCCTGATATGTGTGGCCCACTGCTGTACTAACACATGGCCTAAGTGTGTGAGCATGCCCAGTTTGGCCTTTCAGTATGTTGTTGCCTGACATTTGCCTCATTTATTCAAGTGTGTGAGCATGCCCAGTGTGACCTTTCAGTATGTTGCTATGTGAATTCCACTACATTTGTTGACGTGTGTGAACACGCCCAATATTAACATTTATACTATACGTGTGTTGTAAATCAAGTTGTATTTTTAATGCAGGGCTCACCTTTGTGTCATAACTCTACAGGGAATATGCTGTGCCTGCGGGGTTTCCAGGAGACACGTTGCATAGACTTATCAACGTTTATTCCTACAGGCTGACCAGTGAAATACTGTCATGGTTTAGTGGTTTAGTACTGTGACTATAGTGCACAGTATCCTGGGTTCGAGGACTAGCACTGATTCATATTTTCATACTGGGCAGACCAGACTGCTTAAGGAACAGTAAAGCAAATATGACCATGTTTACCTGCTTTTACACAACATTGCTCAACGTTAACCAACATTGCCTAACGCTGCCCAATATTGCTCAACATTGCCCAATGTTGTGCTACTTAGTGTGTGCAATTTTGTTTACATATACTAAATAGTGGTAAAAGCTGTTTAGCACTGCTTTATATTGCTTTACACATGGCAATCATACCTCAGGTGGTGCTGTAGGGCTGCCTATGTCGGATGCACATATTACACTCCCTATACATGTTTGAAAACAGGTAGTGTCAAGTTAGGCATCCCTTTTGCTATATGTGTGAGTCAGAGAGAGATATAATTTCCAGGGTTTCTACTGAGCCGTGTATATGCTATGCGTTGCCTCTTTGCCAAGGCTAAAGCATACTGGGCATGCCTCCTTCTGCCTACTGGGGCAGGCTCAGGCTGTTCCTCCTCTGAGTCACGCTCTGCCTGTGATGGCCTTGGTAATGGTGGGGTGGCTGTTTGGCTCTGCCCTATGCTGCTCCTGCTGCAGCTGTTTTTGCAGGATCATATTATGTAGCATAGCACATACCATGACTATTTGGGTACATGTAGTTGGTGAGTACTGCAAGGCTCCACCAGATGTGTCCAGGCACCGGAACCATGATTTGAGAAGCCCAAACACATGCTCGATTACATTTTTTGTTTGTGCATGTGCCTCATTATGGTGTTCCTGTTCAGGTGTGTGTGCATTTCTGATGGGTGTCATCAGCCACAGCTCGAGTGCATATCCAGCATCCCCCACTAGGTGACCATGAGGGATGTCCCCATTGGCAAATGTCTGGTACAGCTGTGTCAGATGCCAGATATGGGAATCATGGTAGCTTCCAGGGCAGCCAGCACACACATTCATTATTATGACCTGGGCATCACACACGACCTGGCAGTCGATGGAGGGGAAACCCTTGCGGTTATAGTACACCCTACCCCGCTCACCAGCTGGTGCTTTGATGCGTATTGCGTGCAGTCTATTGCACCCACTACCTCAGGGTATTCTGCTATTTGCTGGAAAAGACGCATATTGCTGGCCAATACCTCATGGGAATTGGGGAAATATACATGATCACCAACATGTGCTGACATGGCATTCAGGAACTGGTGCAGCACCCTGGATGCTGATGCCTGTGAAATCCCCATCATATCACCAGTTGGTCTCTGGAAGGTACCTGTTGCTAGTATTCTTAGGCCAACACATACCTTGGTTTCCACTGGGATGCTTTCCCCTCTGTTGGTTCTGTGTGTGCACAGCTCAGCAATTTGCTGCATGAAGTCTCTGTCCACTCTATAGCGCTCCACTATCTCCAGCTCATGTAGCCCCTGGTAGGTTACCCTGGGCCTGTACACTCTTCTCCGTCTCCTCACTGTGGGTTGCTCAGCAGCATTCACATTGTCACCACCCTCAGCATGTTGCATATGTCGCCTTATAACAGCAATGGCAGCCCCTAACATTTCTTTATCTCAGTAAATATTTTTCAGTTTTCACTTCTATTAGCTTACTGCAGTGTTGCAGTGTCTCTGAGAAAAACATAGTGGAAAGTTGTTTGCAGAGTTTTAAGTGCTGGGCTGGGCTAGTGTACTGCCTGTGTAATTGGCTGATTCTGATTGTTTTCACCTGTTAGCTCTGCTACTTCTCCTTGGTTAACTTCCTACTATTTGTTGTGCTTCCTTTTCTCTTTCTGTTTCCACGGGGGCAGCACCGTGCAAACAAGTGCAAACATGCGCACACCAGCTCACCCACGCGCACACATGCTTACACGGGATAACACTTGCTGACTCTGGCTTAGACGCGTGCACACAGGCGCACACGTGCTTACACAGGTTTCAACATCCTTACACTTGCTTACTCCAGCTTAAACATGCGCACACAGGTGCACATGCGCGCGCACACAGGCTTACTAGGTTTTACAGGCACGCACACGCGTGCGTACATGTTGCAGGCATTTATACTAGAAACTTTAGTGTTGTCCATGGCATACACCTTCAATTTCTTGCCTTTAGCTTGGATACCTGTTGACACGCCTCTTCCAGTGAAGGGTAACTGACAGCAAACACATGCCACTCTGCTCCAATGAGCTTACATTCTTTCACACATACCCCCCTCATGATGTCACCTATCTTCTACTCTGATACGCCCCTTATCCTACTCTTACACTCCATGGACTTTGCTCATTTGTCATGTGAAATTGAGATTCACTATCCTTACCCTCATTTGCATAAGATTGCCTACTAATGCTTGGTTACATCCCTTAGACTGAGCTTCCCCCCTTCACAACCTCTACTCAGTAGCCATGTTGTCTTAAGCCTGCCATTCACGTGCATGGCAGATGTATATTTATCATAAAATGCCTATTTTTGGCTTTAATTTTTTTATTTTTGGTTTTTTACAGCACAGCGCGTTTATGCGACACTGCGCTACACTTAAACATTGCAGATCGGGGTAAAAAAAAATTATTAATTTTTTTTTTGCAACGGGTAGAATTGCCAATGGCCGTATATTTGGCCATTGGCATGCTTCCTCAACCAGATACATCCTTTATTTGGAGCTGTCACGGCTCTGTTTTGCTATTTGCAGAACGGTACTCAGTTGACAACCGAGTACATTTCTGCACATAACACTACTCTTACTCGGACAGGTTAGGGTTTCCTGGTTCGCAAATTTACCTCATTTGCATAGCTTTCTGAAGCAAATGAGGTAATTTGCATATCCTAGCCCTGTCTGTGTAAGAGGTGTTTTAGGAGCTCTCTTGCACGCCCCTGCTGGCTGTTCCTGGATCACTCAGCAGACATATTGGCTGCATGGAGTCTTACTCTACTCTTAGACTCTGTGCAAGCCTTCATGAATCTGGCCCAGAGTCTTTTCTTCATTTATACTCCTCGCATCTTCCAGCACATCTAGAAAGAGACATTGTAAGCAGCAGAGATACTACAAGAAACATAGAAAATTAAATTTTTCTGGGGAAATGTAGATATAGATGAAGGTCAAAGGAATATAATTTCAATTTTTAACCCATAATTCCCAATGATAATTGATATTGACCTTATATCTCTTCATGCTTAATACAGTTTTTATAATCCAGGAGTACATAAAATGGTAAGAGATACTTTATTGTGTTTCTAATAATGATCAGGTGATGCTTGTATGTTTCTACCCAACAGACAAGCAATTGTTAGTATATTAGCACTTACCTACATTTTGTCTTCATATAAATGATTACTATATTAAACAATTGCAGTTAGAGACTCCTATACATTTCACACTTAAATAATTGTCACCCATTATTCTTTAATCATTTGTTTTAACAGTAAATAACAGCAACAAAAACCTTATCATTAATAGCCCCATCCATGTGAGGCCACAGTTAATTTGTTACCCAGTTATTTATCCTATGCAACAAGAGTATTACATTTTATGTAGTAATATTTCTGATCACATTTCTTTGTTCTTTTCCATTATCATTTTTTTTACCATCAGTCATGAAAGCATTGTGGCAGTCTTCAGTACTTTTGCTGTGCTCATCTGAGTACTCTTTCTGTTGTCAAGTAAATGTTTTGGTTGCTGTTACAATAAAGAATGCACATCATATATTTGTTTCGTGTCCTGGCTTTCTGATATAATGTAGCACTAAAGAGTAACCTTATTTGTCTTTTACTGTGAATTGGCTGGGATTTTTAAGTTTAAGACATATCAATAGCCTATGTATTCAGAGGGTTGTATGGCATACTAAGTGATGTTATGCTTACTAGGTCAGCCCCTGAACATGAGGGAACTTTACTTTTCTATTAAGAATCATTATATGCTGTGTTATTTGAGGCGGGACAAGGCTATAATTATTTTACTGGAAGTCGCATAGTTGAAAAAGAATGAATTATTCAGTTTCCGGATTCCATGTAGAAGTTTGCATGGCTGCCATGCTAGCAGGAAATGATCTGTTTCCTCTAATTAAAAGACTGATAGTTCTTGAGTCTTTGGCTGTATTTTAATGGTTTAACAATGAGTAGGTAGAATAAAATACTATAAGGAAACCATTATGGTCCCCTTTACAGACCACTAAAAATATTCTTAAGTTGGTTCACCCATATTCAAAGGTCAAGTTTCAAAAGATGTTTGGTGAAGACCTATGCCTAGACACACAATCAAATGATAGACAGATCCCTCATACAAAGATGGGTAGCCAAAATGAGTACCTGCTTTATTCACTTTTTTGCTTATTTTTGCTGCCTTCCTTTGTAACTATTGATTGTTCTACTTTGCTTGTCCAATTGACTCATTTGTTCAGCTGGGAAGAAAGAACTATTCCTCCTAGATATAAAGGTCTAGCAGTTGAGATGATGCCATCTTCCCTTGTCACATTTAAGGATGTTGTACTTAACCCCTAACCCTTGCTGCTTGACATGCATTGAGCCTTAACAAGGAAGTGTTACTTGTTTTTGAAAATAATGTAATTTCTAAGAAACACCTCCCCAGATTGATACAAGTGCCCAGATGAGGTGTATGATCTCCAGCAGGTATTCTTCCACAGGAAATGTGACATGGAAATGCATACTACACCTTCATCCATGAGATAGGTGACTAGGTATTGCTTTCTCCTGTTAGCTTCTCCACCTTATTTATGTAGATTGTAGGGGGCTTTATCCCTCTGAGCCAAATGAGCTGGTTTCCTAAAGCATTTTTGTGAGTTAATGCTCCACTGCAAAAACCCTGCTTATGGAATATATGTACTTTGCCCTCTTGTTTAATAATGGAAATAGACTGGACAGGCTGTTTGCATACTCTTCATTACGGGATGAGATTTTGCCATGGGATACTTAGCCAAATAATGTTTTCCGTCTTAACATGATCACCACTGACTTTATGAGTTTCACTTTTTTTGACATACTTTAATAAGGAAGTTGACTTCCCTTTTGCTGACTGATCCAATATATCAAATCAGTTTGTTGCAGGAGTAATAAAGGTGTACTTTCATGACCACACTACATCATATTAAACTGGTTTGCAACTATGGAAAGGCCAAATGGTTCAGTTGGTCATTCATGAATACTACAATAATTTCAGTTGAAAGCATGTGTTCACTCACTACAAAAGCTCTTTAGCACTATCCTGAATAAAAAACAAATAACACATTGATAACAGATATTTCATTTGGCGGAGAAGATCGGTGTCATATAGTCACTCAGAAAAGCAAACGTTTCTGGTGGCATACTTGGGGAGGCTCTAATGAATACTAATGGACCAGACTTTATGATGCAGCCTATCAATACTTGATGGATCTGACATGAATCACTATTCCAATTCAGCACTTAATCTGTCCACATTGATAGATGTGCCTAGATTAATAGTTGAAGAAAACCTCCAACCTTAGAACCACCCATTAATGACCAGGGACTGATTGTGTTGTTATGATTTTCATAAGGAATCACATGATTACTGCCACTGATGGCTTTTTCATAGGATCCTATACAGTTTTTACACCATTTGACTCTTAGGGTTGTCACATGAGATGTATATGATGTGGCTAAACACATGATACCACAGTGAATACAGCCAAGATTGCCCTGCAATAACTCTGGAGGAAATTACTGAACTAAAATATTCATGTGGAACTAGATGCTCTGTGGCTCATTCTAGATTTTTTTAACCTTCTGCTTCAGTGAAAGAATGCTCTAAACAAACATGATGAGTAAGGAAAGAAACTTTGTCTTTTTTTAAGGAACAAAATTAAGCTGCATTAAGGGACACATCCAAAATAGTAGTTGTGAATAAACTGAGAAGAAAGATGCTTGAAAAGATACAACATAAGTTATGTACAGAACAGAAAATTGCAAAGAAAGTACAATAGATATAAGGTACTAACCAGCAATGTTACCTCAAAGACAAAAAAATTAGTAAAGAACTGTGCCATCTGCAGTATCTATGGTAAGAATTGAAAGGAAGAGATGATAGAATCAGAATGTGCATGGAGCAGTGTGGAAACAGACAATGTTCAAAGAAGCAAATAATTTCTTATATGTAGATCATTATTACAAGTTCCATAAATTAATCAAAGTGAGACACACAGCAGGATGGCTTCTAATCCAGAAGATTTCAAAATGAGTTGAAATTAAAATATACAACCTTCAGTCCAGTCCATACTATCCACGACCCCAAGATGACTGTCGACTTCCAGTTTTGGAATATAAGAATACTCCATAGGTGGGGCTCAATGCCTCACAAAACTGTAATGTAAAAGCATACTACCCCACAGGTTTTGTGTAGTATGCCATACAAACTACAAACTAAATAAAAACAAAACAGTATGCCATGCAAAATATAAATTAAAGAAAAAAAGAAAAAGCACACTTGACTAGAGTCGCCATGCTTTAATAATCTCTGTACAATGCAATCTAATTTCTAATCATAATAGGAAACACTCTGCAGAGTATGGTCTAAGCACACAGTAGTACACTGTGAGCTCTAATCATAAAGCAGCATATAATCTCTCATCACAATATAATACACTGCAGTTCATTATCACAAACCACTATAATCACAATGCCATGTTAAACAGATACAGTTGCACATTTTGGTTGTTGAAATGACAAATACAGGATAAGTTTCAAATCCCTTCAAAGTAATTTCTGTTTTTTGAAAGTATACCTTTCAAGTGATTTGACAACCCACAAGAGAGGTCTATTTTTCCGTTTGTTAGAGTAAAAGAATGATTCAGTCTATAATTTACAGACAGCTTACATCCAGCTTTTATTATATGCTCCCTGCAGCAATTTCTGAAGTCTATCCACTCGATTTTCAGTAAGAAAAAGGCTCCTGTGTGAAAAGCATTTGAAGGAGGAATGCCCCACAGCTGTGAAATAACTGGAAACAAAGCAGGCAAGCCCAACACATCTTTAAGAAGCTTTTGCCACTTTTCAGCTATCAGCATGTTTCTATTTCTAGCCATTTGCTATTACAACTCTTATAAAAGAATAGTCTTTGAAGAGCTAGTCTGTATCTACAATGATGTGTATAGAGAGAGTGCATCAGCAATGATCAGAAGGTTATTAAAAGTTTTTTTTTTTTTTTACAAAAATAAAGTATTTTTATCAATTGTTAGTAAATGAAAGCACTGCTTTAAACATTTTTCAGCTTTTTATGAGAGGTACAAAATCTATCTCCATTTTCACCAGAACGAACATCTGCATCTTTCATAACATTGCAAAATGTTGCCCCTCAGATATTTCTCTACTTGCCTATTCTGCAGTTTCTGTGGGAGTGAGACCTTTACAGGAAACATCTCCATTCATTTTCTTTCATTTTTTTTTTCTCTCAACAATAAAATGTACTGATTAAAATACACTACAACTAGACCCAACGGAAAGTATCCAATCATCAGAGTTAATCTCCATCTAGTGCAAACAATTTGGCAAGGTGCATCAGTGTGTCATTCTCATCTGCTATAGCAAATGTGGTTTTAGAGAAAGGCAGATAATGTTACCAATAGTTGGGAGTAAGGACAGTCACCTTACAGGCTTATGTCTCAACAGGGAGTCATACTTCAAACCAAGATATAAAAAATGATAATTTTTGATATAGTACCAATACAAGACATTGCAGATACAAACTCTTCTATTGTTATTTTATAAAAAAGGTGATGTTGGATATCTCATATTTGTGGCACTTCACAATAAAAAATGCAGTGTGAATAATTATACATCTTTAAGTCAGCTTTGATGCACCCCTCTTTGCACCATTATGTATGATGCAGCTTACTGTTAATGTGAGCAGGGCAGTTTGCATTTTCCATCAAAGAAAATTTCTAGGTTAAGTCTTGCATGTACTCCTGACTGCTTTCCATAGTTCAAATTTGCATTGGCAGTGCCACATTCAGGGAAGGATACCAATGGCAAATATTTTTTTGCAAAATGCATGAAATCAGCCATAATTTGTAAAAGTCCAGGAAACTATGAGCCATCTCATCACATTTGAAAAGTAAAATTCTAACAATCAGTGGGGAAAAATATATAGCCTTTGTTCAAAGCACCAGAAAATATAATAAATGATACTCCTGGATTGTGCAGGTCTGCTAAGATATATTCAAGTGAATGTGGGACCAGGACATTTCCAACAACTGACATCATTTTCATTCTGCCATAAAAAGTTTCTTTACAATCTCCATGTCTCTATTGATATGGCTGTAGATCAAGGAATGGTAGATCTGATTGTGTTGCATTGTGGGAATTACTTCAGCTGTCTTTGTTGCAGTTATACTTTGTTCCAAACAATCAGAATTAGGAGCTCTGGCTCACATGGCCATAAATGGATTGTGCCTTGCTTGCAAAATCAACACTTTGTGCTGCTCAGTTTGCATGTGTCATTGAGTAATTTCTTCCTTAACATAACACTGCAATCTGACATCAACAGAATCTGGAAAATTCTTTCGCTCTTTCCATACACTTGTCAAGCTTTTCATACCTGATCTTCTACACTTCTTGAATGTTGAATAATTAATTGTTGCTTGAACTTCCTGTTGCTGCAGATGGTTTCTTTCTTTCCATTTACCTACCCACCTGGAATACAGAAAATAAAACAAATACAACATAAACTTTGCCTGTTAAAGGTAACAAGTGACAGCGTTTAACCTATGCTAACATGCATAACCAGTACTGAATAGTATGGAGTGCAACACTTTTGGCATTATTTGGAGATCACCACTTGAGAATACTGAGTTTGTGAGTCTGTCAGTTGAAATATTTGCAGCAAACAAACCTATGCCTCTGACATATGCTAGTATTTCAGAAGTACCCTGCTCTGATATAGCACTATCATATTTAATTATTCATGCCTACCATCAGCAGTTGTGGAAACTTAAACCCCCAGGAGTCTTCCAAATTCAATGAGCTTTTGAGCATTTTCTAAAACAAAAAAAAGTAAAAAATTAAAAACAAACTAAAATGCAAACAAACTATAGCTCTTGAAAAGTAACAGTTAATTAATTCAAAATATTTTTGGCATAAAGTTATTGCAAACACAATGGGCAGGATTCACGAAGGCTTGCACGGAGTGTAAGAGACGTGTAACACTCCATGCAAGCCTCGTGATCCAGGAACAGCCCTAAACTCCGTGTAAGAGACCAGCTAAAACGTCTCTTACACGGACTGGGCGTGGATATGCTAAATACCTCACTTGCAGCTGAAAGGTATGCAAATGAGGTATATTAGCAATCCACGAAGCAGAAACCAGCCCGTGTAAGAGACGTTTTAGCTGCAGAAATGTACTCAGTTGACAACTGAGTACGTTTCTGCAAAAATCACAACGGAGCCATGTCAGCTCCAAATAAAGGGTGCATATGTGTCAGGCAGCATGCCAATGTCCAAATATGTGGCCATTGGCAAGGTAACCCGATGCAAAAATTATAAAAATATATATATATTTTTTTTGGCGATCGCCGATGTTTAAACACAGCGCAGCCCCGCGCAAACATGTTGCACTGTATAAAACATAAAAATGAAGGTTATAAACCCACAAATGTGGGTTTTATGCAATACATGGAATAACAATGCAGGGACCAGCAGACCAAAAACAACATGGCCACCGTGTAGTGGTTGCTAAGGGGGGAAGCTGAGTCTAAGACATGTAACTAAGCATTAGTAGGCAATCTCATGTAAATGAGGGTTAGGATACTGAATCCCACAGTCACATAGCAAATGAGCACAGTCTGAGTAGTGTAAGAGATACATAAGGGGGAGGAATAGAGTAGGAAATAGGTGACATCACAGGGGGGAATGGTAGAAAGAGATGCAGTTCATTGGAGGTCAGTGTAACATGACAGATGACAGACACAGATCAGGGAAAGAGGAGTGCCACAAGATAAGCATGGGAAAGTCAAGAAATGGAAGGTGTACACTGTTACTTACACCAAAGTTTCTTGCTGGTCGTGCATGCGCACGTGTGCGCGCCATGAAGCATGAGTAGGGCAGTGTGCGCGAGTGTAAGGCAGACTGAGCATGTGGGAGCGTGTTGGTAGATGTTTAACACTGTTTGCGCTGGTGTGCACGCGTGTAGGGCAGACTGAGCATGTAGGAGCCTGTTGGCAGACTTGTAACACTGTTTGCGCTGGTGTGCGCGTGTTTTAACCCGAATAGGCAGATCCTGAACTGTGTAAGCATGTGTGCGTGCGTGTAAGCCACTGTGAACGTGTTTCTGCTGGTATGACCGCTGCTCCCCCCTGAGGAAACAGAAAGGAAAAAGGAAGCAACAGAATTAGTAGGAAGCTAACAGGGAATACTGCTGGAGCTAGCAGGTGAAAACAATTAGAAGCAGGCAATTACACAGGCAGAATAGTAGCCAGCCCAGCACTTAAAACTCTGCAAACAGCAGTGCAGGATGTTTCTCTCAAGAGACACTGCAAGACAGGAGTAAGCTATTAGAAGTGAAAACTGAAAAGCAACTCAGAGCAGAAATGTTAGGGGCTGCCATAGCTGTCATAATGAGACATAGGTGACTTGCTGAGGGTGGTGTCAATGCAGATGGTGCCAGACAACCCACAGTGAGGAGACGGAGAAGAGTGTACAGGCCCAGGGTCACCTACCATGGGTTACATGAGCTGGAGATAGTAGAGCGCAATAGAGTGGACAGAGAGCTCCTGCAGCAAATAGTTGAGCTGTGCAGGCCATGCCTCACACACAGAACCAACAGAGGGGAACCCATCCCAGTGGAAACCAAGGTATGTGTTGGCCTAAGAATACTAGCAACAGGTACCTTCCAAAGACCAACTGGTGATATGATGGGGATATCACAGGCATCAGCCTCCAGGGTACTGCACCAGTTCCTGGATGCCATGTCAGCACATGTCGGTGATCATGTATATTTCCCCAATGCCCGTGAGGTATTGGTCAGCAATATGCGTCTCTTCCAGCAAATAGCTGAATACCCTGAGGTAGTGGGTGCAATAGGCTGCACGCACATATGCATCAAAGCACCAGCCGGTGAGCGGGGTAGGGCCTACATTAACCGCAAGGGCTTCCCCTCCATCAACTGCCAGGTCATGTGTGATGCCCAGGGCATAATAGTGAATGTGTGTGCTGGCTGCCCTGGGAGCTACCATGATTCCCGCATCTGGCATTTGACGCAGCTGTACCAGACATTTGCCAATGGGACATCCCACACGGACACCTAGTGGGGGATGCAGGCTATGCACTGGAGCCATGGCTGATGATACCCATCAGAAACGCACACACACCCCTGAACAGGAACGCCATAATGAAGCACATGCACAAACACGTAATGTAATAGAGCGTGTGTTTGGGCTGCTCAAGTCACGGTTCCGGTGTCTGGACACATCTGGTGGAGCCTTGCAGTACACACCAACTACATGTACCCAAATTGTCATGGTATGTGCTATGCTACATAATATGATCTTGCGAAAACAGCTGCAGCAGGACCAGCATAGGGCTGGGCCAAACAGCCCCCCACCATTGCCAAGGCCATCACAGGCAGAGCGTGACTCGGAGGAGGAACAACCTGAGCCTGCCCCAGTAGGCAGAAGGAGGCGTGCCCAATATGCCCTGGCCTTGGCAAAGAGGCAACGCATAGCACATACACTGGCTCAGTAGGAACCCTGGGAATGATACCCCCTCTGACTCACTCAAATAATAACAGGTATGCCTAAAATGACATGACCTGCTCACAAACATGTACAGGGAGTGTAATATGTGCATCCGACAGAGGCAGCCATGCAGCACCACCTGAGGCATGAATGCCATGTGTTAAGTAATGTAACAGCATGTACTATATGCACACCTGAGGACCCTGACTAACATCCACCCTCACCAAGCATGAAGCCACAAAATGACGATGGGATGATCAATTGCAATAACTGGCTGAAGTAATGCAGTTAGTCAAAGGGGAGCCAATGTTTTCCAGCCTGGGAAGACATGCGGAGCATGACATGATGCACCACCTGCTAGGGGTGGTGTGCACCTATCAGTCCAGGCCCCATGGATACTGGCAAAGGGTGTCAGTACCCACAGCATGCCCTGAATAGGTAAGTCTCAAAACACAAACCCACCTTCATAGGTACCACAAGGGATGGGAACCTAGATGTAATGCTACCCAATGCCAGAAGTCTAGACAGCAAGATGTGTGCAGTGTAAACGCACACAGTATGGAGAATGTAGATATCAGTCCTGTAATAGAAAACTGGGTCATGCACACGTGGACACAGGCACACATGCACACATGCACACCCCGCAGTATACACACAGAGCACTACTGAGTTACATTAGTATTACTAGCACTATCAGGACTATTATAGGTATTGTTAAACACACTCACCAGCATGGATGGCCTGCCTTGCTGTAACAATGGAGGGACCTGCAGAAATGAGGAGATTAATGTCAGTGGGCACAACTGTGCCATTGATACTGCATATGATACAGTGCATTAGTACACCAGTTGCCTTTCACACATCAGCTGCTGATATTGCCAATATCACACCTGCACAATTACATACTATGTTGACAGCTACATACCACGGACACACCTTACACATGCATAAACTAACAGTGTACAGAACAGTCAAGTGTACATATGGCATATTACCTGCACGCTCCATGTCATGCTGCTGTGTGGATCCAGCCTCCATCATGATGCAGGTGTATTGCTGTTGCTGTTCCAGGGCTGGAGCCACAACACTTAGGAGTAGCCCCTCCAGTCTGGTGAGGGGGGGATGTGTGGCCACCCCACCTCCTGTGGCAACCTGTTACCTGTGGATATCCGACGCACGCTGATGGACATTTCTGATTAAATCACTGCAGTAATGTCGTACCTGCTCATATGTCCTATTATGCGTGCCAATGTCATTTACCCTACGGACCAGGTCTTGCCACAGTGCAGCCCTCTCCTGCTGATTTTGGCTGGTGCGGGAAAACAGTATGTCATAATCCCGCACCAGGGTCTGGTGTATCTCCTCATCTTCTGCTGCAGAGTAGGCGGGATTACGCTGACGTGCCATCTCCCTGGAAGAGAACACAAACAGGATATCAGCAGACTATGTCAGCAATATATGGCACACATACTATACATGATACTCAACTGTAGTGATATACTACTACTCCCATATGTAGCATGTGTGTGTCTCTTGGTGGATACACAAGTACATGGCCAGATATCAGTGCTCAGCCAACACCTGTGCAACAATACCTGCCACATTCCATACAACATAGTAGCATGCCCCATCGGTCAGCACACTGTGACAGGTCCAATGCACAACCTCACTCTGGGGGTTCATACCAAGGTACTGTATGTGGAACGCCATCCACTAGTGTGATCTGGACACAAGTTACTCGGCCTGGATATACATATCCCACCACCACCACCAGCACAGTAGACTACTTTGATATGTATGTGATTAGACAGTTATTCACTTGTTAGGACTGAGATGGTATCCATGCAGCCCACTGGGCCAGTGGAAGCCACAACCCACACTGCTGTCCCCTTTGCGAATGCTTCCCATGGACATCCCAAAGATTGCATGGAACATGCACACACATTTCTAACCCAGACCCTATGCACAAAGGTTAGGCATCCTGTCCGGTGGACCCCAGCCAAATGCAGATTGTATAACAATAGAAGGAGGCTACTGCAGGACAAAGCAAATTCACATTAAGGGAAGGCATCTGTGGTCAGCACTGGTAATAAGCTACGGTCTCTCATAACAACATCCACGGCCTACTCTGGGAGGGAAATGGCCATGAACGCTATAGATAACCACAAGGCCTTCTTCAGTTATGTTACACATATGGACCAAATGCCTCAGATATGCTCTGAGTTAATACACACCTACTTAACATTCACCGAACACACAGATATTGGCAACATTCTTGCAGACAGGTTTGGTGCATGTATCCCCCCTCCTTCTCCCCCACAAGTAGAAATACTTATCACAGCTGAATGTAACCTCCCTATCATCTCACATGTCCAGGTGAGGGCCGCCCTTAACAAAGCAGAACACACAGCATCAATGTGACCTGATGGTATCCCTGGATGTGTGCTACGTGAACTCCGAGAGGACATACAACCGTATATAAGACTGATATTTAACCTTGGCCATACTACAGGATATGTACCTGAACACTGGCATACAGCAACAGTGGTCCCACTCCATTAAGGAGGCACCTCTACTGACCCTGGGAACTACCGCACCATAAGCTTAACCGGCCTGGTCTGCTAAGCTATGGAATTATTCAGTATGGGACGCATATACAGTGATATTGGGTACCTGCAGACACTTGTTCCCGGCCAGTTTGCCTTTGTGATGGGCTGATCCTGCCTTTTGAACCTGGTTGACCTTTCAAAACAGTCACTACAGCCATTGATGAGGGCAACACAATCCATACAGCCTACCTGGACTTGCCTAAGGCCTTCAACACAGTACTCCACTCAGGCATCATAGACAAGCTCATTAACTTACATGTTACTACATATGTCACATGATGGGTTGCACACTGGTTGACATACAGAATCCATAATATCGATATTGTAGGAGCCATGTCAGACTCAATGCCAGTCACATGTGGTATCCCACAGGCCTCTGTCCTAGGACCCCTCTTGTTTGGCATTTATTTCTCAGATGTAAAAGCAAACATGTGCAGGTTGTGGATGACAAAGTTCCCAGATGACTGCTAACTAAGCGCCATAGTCGTTACACCAGCTGACACACACATCCTACAGACGGGCCTCACTGCAACAGTACACTGCTGCCAGGATCATGGCCTAACACTGACTGACATGTAATGTATAGTCATCCCCTTTTGGTGGAACTATGTGCACACAACATATCACATGGACATACCTATAGATACAAACCTATGACACATATGGAGGGTTCACAGTATGCAGACTATTAACTTGCTACTTTACATTACCTGTGTTTGTCACAGCTGGTTGTGTTACCGCTACTACTGCTTCCTGCTGCTGCTGGCACGGCTTGCTACTGTCACTGCTGACAGCTTAGACTCAGTGTGTGTACCGTGTGTTGTTGTTTGTGTTTTTTTTTTTCTCTCACTCTCTGTCTCTGTCTCTGTCTCTGTCTGTCTCTCTCTCTCTCTCTGTCTGCCTCCAGACAGTGCAATGAACATATTGCATGTGTGGAGTGTGAGTACAGGATGCTTTTGTAGGTATCTGCATAAGTCCATGTGATGGCCTCTGCACCAATTGTAAGCCAGCATTTGCTAATTGCATGCAGCCAGTTGCGTACTGATTGCAGTTCTCACTGTGATTTCAGGACAGTGCTATAAAAGGGTATGTGAGATAGGCGTTGCCCTTTCAGATTGTAAGGGCGGGGACCATGCTGGTATGCTGTGGACACTGTTCTGTGAGTGTAAAGGTTAGTATCTCTCTCATGATTCAGGCTGTGTTGTAGATTCACATTTCTCCATTCCTCTCTCCTGTTTCCTGTAGTAAGTGTGTATGCACAATGACACTTACAACTATATGTATATATATATTTATATATATATATATATATATATATATATATATATGTAAATATACATACATTTATATATGTACATTAACTGACATTATTACCTACTAGCTACCAACTAGCATGGCTGTTTCTGTTCACACACTACAATTATGGAAATCCACTAGTTTTGACAGTAATTCTAAATGACATGCTTTGTGTACTACACATCCTATATTCCCTTTACATTCATTCCTACTATTACATGATATATTTATTTTAGCACAATGTTCTTGTATAAGAGTCATGGCTTAGTGGTAGGTCATGCAGACTACTGTTTCCAAGGTCCTGGGTTTGGGACTGACAGTGGGATTTTATTTTGCTTTAGAACTGACTACAGGACCTGTCAATCAGAGTGACTAAGGCACTTTTAAGCAGTTGTAACCGGGTTAGCGCTGGTTTGCGCGGACCTCCCACATGCGCACTGGCATTCAGCTCCGCGCACACCCGCTTACAACCGCTTAACAGTGCTTACTCTGGCACACACCCGCGCTATTTTCTTTGAAAGAAATGAAAATGGGGAGACAGGAAAGTGGTGAAAAAGGGGTCACAAAGAGGGTAAGACAGTAGGGAAACAAGCTTGGGATTTGCAGGAGGGATGTAGGTAAGGCCAATAGCTGCCCATTTCTTCATCAGCAACAGCTGTGCATATGTATGTAATTTGGTGTGACATTTGAAACCTTCCACCCCTGAGAGAGGTGTCAGGACAACAATAATAGTTGTTGTACAGCCAATTGTAATTGATAGTTTCCATGTCCAGCAGACATGTGTGCGGAATGGGCAGCTATGTATGGGGCGTAATTTTTTTGTGGGTACAGAGTGCCCTTTTTCTTTTTTTTTTTTTCAGGTGAGAGTGGTATGTCAGGTGAAGGAAGTCAGTATAGCTGGGGAGGTAGGTTGGGTAGGTCAACAGACAAGACAAACAGGACGCATACAGGGGCAGTGTATGACATGTGTGGGGGGGTTACACAACTGACTGGGACAGATGTTTGGATATCCAGAGCCCATGAGCCCACAGATAGCAACAGTGGAACTGATATCCCCACCCATGGGCAGTTGCCACTGTTCCTTCACTGTCCAGGATGGGGCTGTGCTGGGGGCTGTGTAGGCCAGGCAACAGGCATGCTCGTAAGTTGTGCCACCTGTGCCTCAAGCTGGCGTAGGGGCCCAAGAACAGAGTCCCGGATCTCCCTACGCACCACAGTCCGGACGCTACGGACAGTGAGTGGTGGTTCTCCTCCGGCCACACTTGCAGAGGGGGGACGGGCCCCATCCCCTGCAGCGCTTCCACATGCAGGTGGCACAGAGCCACCGGAGGAGGGTCCAGACTGGGCACTAGTGGTGCACTCGCCAGCTGAGGTGGGAGAGGTGGGTCCGCTGGAACCCTCCTTCCCTGTCGTCCTATGTTTTGCATTATAATACCATTCGCAATTAGTTGTAACAGCATGCATTAGTATTCCCATTAACCAAACACCCAGATATTCACACCATTGAACAGCGAGCATAACACATGCATAATTTGAACAGCAATACACAGTCCAACAACATGCAGGGTTGATTGATGGCAACAGGCCATCAGGTTTGGATATATGAACAGGGCAGATGCATCAATGGACATGCAAATATTTATGACCCAACAGGACAAATGTCCAGGGGTGTTAATTGTGATTGCACATACCATTTTCATGTGGAATGGGTTATATGTGGTTATAGGGTGGGGTGAAGAAAATAATATTAACACCTTTGAATACCAATACATATGCTGTACATTTCTAATAGCTGCACATATATACACACTACTGTTCTAACTACAGTTTCCTATATGATAACTACTTCAATTTGGTGATAGGACTGTTACTGCTACATCAATATACATTTTATTGTTCTTCATACACATTCATATCTGGCTTTGTTCAGCTACATCATCCTGCTACATTTGCTTTATATAGCTATAGACAACTGTGGATGTTTGGTATGTCAGACAATCATACTATCTGCATATTGCAGACTGGGAGCAACATATCCAGATTTTGGGATACACATTCCAGCTGCAGCAACACTTTGAACAGATTTCGCTGTTTGGTTTTGCTTCTCACATTCATTTCATTCTGTACTGACTGCAGTATACTTTATTCAGGGGTTATTACTACTTTATTGGTGGATTCATAACTCTTTCTCACACTCTCTCACTTGTTTTCATTTTACTATTCAGGATGGTACTTACTTCTAGGCTTTATTGACATGTTTTACCTGTAGTTATTACAATCCTTTCCAGCAGTCTCACTTCTGTCATGTTTCAGTATTTCAACAGGGTATATTTCACACATGTGATTTGCTCATCTTCTGCAGCTGTACTTTTCAGCCTGCTGCAGGTTGTGTACTATTATATTACAGGTGGGGCATCTTTATTTCAGACTTTATTTCAGACATTTTCATTTTTCTGTTTGGATTACAGACTGCAACACACTTTTGTAATCAAGCAATACTTGCAAACACTCTTACACTGTTACTTGCACATTCTATTACTTAGTGACTACACTGCACTCTTTTGCTAACTGTCATACTTTTATATTTCTTTACAGTTACTGGGAGTGGATTACTGACCTGCCTGGTGGCGCAACCGCACCAGCCTATCGCCATAGGCTCTGCGGTTCGCAGAACGGACATCTGCAGCTGTAATATAAATGAAGTAATATTGGAATACACATCTCCATAATATCAGCTAGTTTAATTTCTTACATACATAATTAAATGTAACTTACTCAGTAGTGGGGCGTTGGGCATTTGCCTGGCCTCCTGGATCGAAAGGTTCAATTGGTCCTGCTTGCGTCTCTTCAGGTCTGCATGGTGGTGATGAACCTGATCACCAGTCCTTGGAATCCCTGTGGCACTGATGAGATCATGAGCCAACCGGTCCCACGCCTCAGCCCTATATGCTCCCCACAGGACCTGGCCCTGCATGAGTTGGGCCTCATGATTGTGGACTAGGAGCCAGACCATGTATCTGGACTCCTCAACGCCCCACCTCTGTGCTTGAAAGCAACTACCCTCACCTACTCCTGACATTCTGGCTGCAAGTCAGTTCTACAATTGTTTATGCTGTGTATTCCCACCTATGGGGCTTATATATGCCGTTTTTCCCGCACATATCTGTGATTGGCCATTTTGGAATTGTATCAACTTCACAAAACCTGCTTTGTCATGCTCCACTTTGTATTCATTCCTATATATTTGCTATTACTGCATTTATAGGTACTGCTGTCATGGCTTAGTGGTTCAGTACCTTGACTATGGTGCATAGTATCCTGGGTTCGAACTTGGCCACTGCTTTTTATTTTTTATGACTGTCTAGACAGGCTGGGGGTGTGTCTGTGTAAAGGCAGTTTTGATATGGCTTGCTCAATGTTGCCCGTCGGTTAGCTTGTTGGCGCGGTGCGCAGCTCTGCGCAAACAGGTTACGCTGGTTTACACGTCATTTGGCTGTCAGCACGCATATTACGCTCAGCTCAGCTAGGGGCACACAGT
Source organism: Protopterus annectens (assembly GCF_019279795.1). Lineage (NCBI taxonomy): Eukaryota > Metazoa > Chordata > Ceratodontiformes > Protopteridae > Protopterus > Protopterus annectens. Next base: position 1,800,780,374 of record NC_056731.1, on the reverse strand, counting down.
TTCAGCGTGTTAAAACAATGCTCACCTACGGGCACTCATTTTGCACCTGTTGAACCACTGTTCACCTACGGGCACTCATTTTGCACCTGTTAAACCACTGCTCACCTTTGGGCACTCATTTTACATCTGTTAAACCACTGCTCTCCTACGGGCAGATGCACTCACCTTGTTAAACTGTTGCTCAGCTATAGGCACATCTGGCATTTTTTATTATTTTGTTATCTCACATTTCTTCAAAATAAATGGACTATTTCATTACATTTTACATGAACTATGATTTTATATGTGTACATGTTTGTCAGGGACTTGTTTCGTGCTTATTTTACTAAAAATAAAAATTGGTGTTGTGGGGGCTCGAACCATGAATGCCTGCTCTTCAGCCGACGTCTCTACCACTACGCTATTGCTTCTTGGCTTACTTTGCATATTTAGTTCTTATATCCTTTTCCGCTGATTGCTAACTGTGGCTAAGCTATGGGCACGCCCGCGCAAACGAGCGCACTCACGGGCAAACATCTTTACGATTTAAAAAAAATATATAACGTGTTCATTTATATATTTTATGTTCATAGTCTGTGGGGGCATGTGTTGTGTTGTGTTAATTCACATTTCCATGGCCTCTGTCGTGGGTGTTTACTTTGGGCAATTTTACTCTTCTGGGGGTGTGTCCGCTTGCAGGGCTCGGCCTACGGACACGCCTCCTACTGTCTTCCACGGACCGTGTTAGCCTTCGGTGTGATTCAGCATGCCCTCATGCATATGCATGACATGCTGACGTCACACCGTTTAACTGCAGCCTCCATGTAAGCCTTGTATCTCTTACACGGAGGCTTCGTGAATCCTGCCCAATAACTCAATAGAATATATTCTTATAATGCAAAAGAAAATCAAACACGCTTTTGTAATTTTTCATAAGCATTTTTGTATATTAAAAACAGATAAGTTACCTGCAGAAGATTTTTATCCAGATTAGTTGAGAAATGATATGACAGCAAACAATTTCTTTCTCTGCATGTTTTTGGAAGATGTGCAGAGAAGCATTATGCCTATATGAAAATTCACAACATAAAATGATTGAAATGCCTTCTCAAGCTTTGCAATTTACAGTGAAAATAATTAGGACTATTTGAGAATTAACTAATGTTTCATCTGATAGTCTGCAGCACTTTGTGTCACTTCTTTTGGTATTAAAGAACTGGATTTGCATATCATATAAATTATTGACTACCAGTCCAGTACCAACGCAGCATCTGCAGTAAAGTGTAATATACGTGGAAAGTGCTTCTTTATTACATCATGGTATTTCACACTACACTCAACAATAAGTTAATTCATATTAAAGTCTGAAACTACAAAAAGATACAGAAAAACAGCAATAATCTTTCATTTTTTTTCACATATGCCTTGCAGTTTCCACTATTGGTTGTCAAAGTGCAATTCCTCGGAGAGCCAGAGGCTGAATATTCTTTCCTGATGTCATCATTCCCTACAGTGCAATTATAGTGATGTGCAGGAGCCTAAAAACACAGCAATGAGGAGGGTGTTACCTTACAATTCCAAGTCAGACCTTTCACCCTTAGAGGTGTGTACATCAAGGGGTCATAGCTCCTCTAATTACTAATCATCATGAGCATGAGGAAGTAGTTCATCCCATATCGACCAATCTCTAAACAGCAAGGAATCTACGTTCTCATGCAGGAGTGCAGATATATTGCTGTCTACCCATCTGGTTGATATATTTATGTTGACCAAGCATTGCTAATGCTGAACATAGGAAGCAAGAAGGAAGTATGTGTCCAGAAAGGAGTGACATCAGTCACTAATGACATTTGAGTTTCAGGCTGCATATATTTCTAACACTACAGTAACATAAGCTATTACAGCACACACACACTTATCTGCCTCTCTCTCTATCTGTATATATACATCTCTCTCTCTCCCTCTATATATATATATATATATATATATATATATATATATATATATGTATATGTATGCAGGAGAGCTCCAGGTAAGGTTACTCCCTGATTGTGGTGCTCTTCTGGTTGACAGGTATTTACAGGAGCAGAACTGAAAGCTTCATGAATGTAACACTAGCTGCTTATGTGATACAGTTGTTTGCCACCACTGAGATCCATATAGTGCATGTGGACAACATGGACTGCAAAGCCATAATGTGCATGTAATATTCCCCAAATTTCTCTGATGGCTAAGTACCATATGTTTTTTCCCGTTGTAACTAGTTTCCATGCAGTAACTCTGTTGCCTCCTCCTTTGTGACCACCTCCTCCCATTTGCCCAATTCAGTTTGGTGAGCTGTAGTTTGCCAACAGAAACACATCAGTCAAATGCACTTGGCCATTCAGAGAATGTCCAGTTGTCTTTTACCAACTAGTAGGATGACCAGACTTGCTTATGATGTCCATCATTATTATCATCTTGTATTAAAGTCCATCTTTTATTCCACATGTTGAATCACAGTCAAAGAAGGTACTCAAACTCAGAGTAGCTTACAAAATATCTCACTTGCTTAGTAAAGAGTGCAGGTGATCTATAGCAATCAATGTTTTACTCCCTAAACTGGAATACTCTCTTCCTCTGATAGCCTTACACTTTCACCAAAACACACAACCTCTGCAAATAGCTAAAAATAAAATGCTGTGATTCATTCTGCTGTACCTCACTGAAAAACATCACCGTGTCACCCAGGGTAAATTCAAATGGATGATTCTTGCTTTATCTACTCACCTGTTGAATAAATAGATCTGTTTACCACTTAAGTGATCCCTCTAGTTCTAAACCTTAACCTTCTCTCTCAGAAACGTTACAGAAACATCTTCCTTAGGCCTCCATTCACCATTGTGACTAACAATAGATCACATCACAAAGCCATCTCAGAACAGTGAAACATCATCACTCAAAATATTAGGTCTATACAAATTTCTAAAGGTATTTAAAATAATTATTTAAAAATTCCTTCAGAGCATTATGTCAATGTTATTGCTTTGACAATCAGCTGAGCCAGGACTGAGAGGTGGAATGTAACAACTTGGTAGATTCATTTGAGCAGAACAACTGATTCTCATCCCATCCTCCACCATTCATTCATTCATTCATTCATTCAGTCAGTCTTTTCCATCTTCAACTTATATTCTTTTCTTGGCTTGGCAACAACAACAAAAAAAAATAAAAAAGATCTGTGAGATTAAATCACAATTCTTTTTTGTATTAATAATATAATTCTCCTTGCTTAAACAGCATCAGTGTGGGCTTATTCTGCATGAAACACTGCCCCTGTATGCAGCAGCACCAGCCAGATGCAAGCATTCATTCATTCATTCACTTATTTATTAATTTATTCTTTCACTCATTCATTCATTCATTCATTTTCATTCACTCATTCATTCATTCATTCATTCATTCATTCATTCATTCATTCATTCTTTCATTCAATCATTTCATTCATTTGTTCTTTCAATTATTTTTTCATTTTATTCATTCATCTATTTAATCATCCATTCATTCATTAATTAATTAATTCTTTTTTTTTTTCATTTTTTTAAACAAGAAACATCTTTATTGAATTATCACATATGACGTAGGCAATCATAAATTTATATAAATAAAAGCAAACTATATTAACATATATTCAGTTGCAAACATTATACTTCACTTATAATTGTCTTCATTCATTCATGCATTCCTTTTTTCATTTTATTCATTCATTTATTTATTGTACATCACAGATTGGCTCTGAGGGGCACATCAGGTCCACTTCTGCATGTTTAAACTACTGAATCCGCTTTGGGTTGGAAAAAGTTCAAATTGAAGTTCAAACCAGGATTCCACAAAAAAAAAAAAAAAAAAAAAAACATTAAATCTAGTGTGGCTGTCATTTTTTAACAGGAAAGTTGGAAAGCTGCAAGCCTGTAAATGTAACACAGCCCGATAAGTATTTATGTAGTCAAGAACCAGGGTTTCTTTTTTTTCATTCCTCACACCTGTAACGGATGCTGCGCATTAGATAATCCTGCTAGTTATGCTTGCATGGGTGTATGCTGCTTAAAGAGCAAACAGGTCCACCACACTACATATTTAACAAACACGAACACGTTAAGTCTGGGATAAGAGTAGTTTGATTTGAAATGCGCAGCATGATCTTTTCACTATTGTAATAGGAACTCAGTACAATTTATAACGTTATCAGCCTTGCTGATGCCATGCCAGTGTGTTTAACATTGTGCCTGACTGCTAGCAGTAAATAGATTGCACTGAACAAGTAACAGTTTGTGGGTGTGTATGAACGAATGGGCGAGTGCATTGTTTTATGGCTGAGAGAGCACTTTGACAAATCTGATTGGCTTAACTGTTTGCTTGGATGTGTGTGCTACAGTTAGGAATAATTACTGTGAACAATGGCAAATTAAGACCACCTTAGTCTCAAGAATGTTTTCAGTTTATGGGTCTCGCCCACAATACCCTCACATCACACTTTTTTTTAGTTTATTTATTATTCATTAACCGGATAAGTGAACTAGTCTAAGGATCTTTATTAGCAATGACCCAGACCAAATGTACAGCATTTATCCAGTAATAGAATGTGCAGCATTCACTTCTTTATAATGTAGAAAGATTTGTAATATTAGATAAGTTCAGGTATCATGACAGAACACACAATTAAAGAGACAGTTCAGAAACCAGGGAGAAAATAAAGCAAGAAGATCACACAAATGTAGTGACATAATAGGACACAAAATAACAAAGCATACTGCTAGATTTGCTGTTTACAGCAAGGCAGGAGTATCAGTAATGCAAAAACAAACTGGAGTGTGAGTCATTTTCACATATTCATGCAGCTTGTAGTTAGATGTAAGAAGATCAGAGTATATAAGAAGTGTCATGCATAAATGCATGTGTTCGTTTGAAATCACCATCCTGACTGTAGCTTAAACATTCAAGTAATAGATTTTTTTAAATTACATGTGTGGTTTGATAAAAAAAATAAAACACCTATTTATTTCTCTTGATTTTCCTATTCTACAAATCTCTCAACTCTTCTTCACCATAAATCGTAGTTCTGGAATGCCACTGTTTTAAAAGACACACACACTTAGTGGCATGTGTTCACAAACACAAGGGCATACAGACACACACACAAACACACACACACACACACACACACACACACACACACACACACACACAACAGCATGCATACACACACAGCAAGCATACATGCAGACACAGACGTACACACAGGCATGCATGCACATAACCATACATAAACACACAAACATGAACAAACATGTATACACACACAAAGACACACACACACACACACACACACACACACACACACACACACACACACACACACACATGCACTCAAACACAAAGGCATGCAGGTACTCATTCATACAGACAAACAAACAAGCACAGGCATGCACACAGACATGCAAGTGCATGCACGAGCACACATGGTTTCACTTCAGAATCTGAAATATCAGAATCCTGAACTTCATAATCCTGAAGCCCAAAATCCTAAAAACTCAAAATCCTGAATCCCAAAATACTGAAAACACACAGGATGCATATACTGACTACAGACAACACAGTCCATGCAACATTCCATCAAATATGAGCAGGGGGCCAAGCTCCACTGCACCCCCCATGTGGGGGGTCTGCCCCCCTGCTTCTTAAATATATCAACTCCAAGATTGCACTTCAATACATTATCATGAGTTCTGTTGTAATATAGCAAGTTAAAAAGGAAAACTACTAAGGATACAACAGGCAGTCATGAAACATGTGGTGGTATGTTTGCCATTTTTTTTCTGTGGAGTGCAGACTTGGAGTTCATATATTTAATTAGCAGGGGGTGTAGGGGGGGCTTGCCCCCTTGCCCATAACTGGTGAAAAGTGCTAGCCTTTGTCTTGCATGTGTTTGTGTGTCCTTGTAGTGGAATATTGTCGTTATTTGTGTCTTGTATATTTTCAGTATTTTGGGATTCAGGATTTTGAATTTTTAGGATTTTGGGCTTCAGGATTATGAAGTTCAGGATTGTGATATTTCAGGATTCTGAAGTGAAACCGCACGCACACATACATGCTAATGCATGTATGTAAACAAACACCCACACACACATATATGCACATAGGCATTCATACACACAAGGACATGCACACACACAAAATATTTTTCAGAAGTGCTGGCAGAAGTATTGATTCAGGAATTCTGTTTCTAGTAGAGTTCATAGATTATATCAGCAGTGACATTCATAGCTTACCTGTTAATATAAAGCACTGCAGTACTGAAAAGGAAACTATTCAAAGCATTTCAGAATGAAACTTAACAACATTGTACTCCACGGAGAAACAGAAAAAAAAAGAAAGGCACCAAACTATTGTTTTTTTTAATAACCTTCTATAAAACTTTTGTCTTTTTAGCATAGCATTATTAGGTTTTGTACCTTGCAACTGTACTTCCTGCTTCATAACTCTTAATAACTCCAGTTTTGTAGAACATCTCTGATTTTGCCTCATATTTTTGCCCTGTCCCTTGTAAAATTTTTGATTTTCTGAAAAAAAAATCAGTTAGGATTACAATTATTCAGTAATGCCAGACATTAAAGTTTCATACTTCTTATTGTTCAGAAAATGCATGCTGATGTAAATCCTGTTGTTCTATTAGGTTTTTGGGGAACTGGAGTAATATTTAAACATTATCTCAGATTGTTATGACTTTGTGTCTCCAATATATCTGTCTTTGCCCAGAATTCTTTAACAAAGAAGTTGAGAAGTAGGGAGGAGTTTGGCGGAGTCAGGGATCATATCCTCTAGTAATGGGAGCTTTTATTGGGACAATGCAGTTTGGGTGCTCTATGTGGTTCTACATTGAATGGATGCATCCTAAGAGGTGAAGTACCATATTAGGTGCTTGTGAGAGAACTCTGATGTCTCCCCATTTGTGGCCCTTGATAAACATTTCAGCCAAAGTTGGTATCCATAATGATATAAAAGGCATATGTTGGTGTTACCCTCAGTACGGTTGTAAGGGAAAATTATAGCATTCAACTGTGGGACCCTGATTAACTTGCAAAGTTGGGTATTCCCACTCTGGAGATGGAAGATTATCGGTCATTTCCCAGGGAGTGTCCACACTCAAAGATGTAGACAATCATGGACAGTGAGAGCAGCAAAGCAGTGTCCTGAATGGTGTAAGACATTTGTGTAGACCTGCCATGGGATGATGCAGTGTGAATCTGTCCCTCACCATGAACATGTTGGCTGCTTGCCTGTATTCTCATTGCTGGGCCAATAATTGCCAAATGGGCCATCATTACTTTCACAAGCTATGCCTGTTCCATAGAGGGTTACACAGCTGTGAGATATAGTTCCTGTGGTATAGAAAATGCCATAGATATGTACTAAAAATGTACTTTGTCTATAACACTTGTAACAAAACCCTTGTTAATTTGCAAATACGTGACATTGTCAGACATTTCAAACATCCTGTTTAAATAAAATTCCTTGTCCATCACAACCACTCTCCCTCCTTTACCATATGGAAGTATGACAAGGGGGGGAGCTGAACATAGCTCATGCAAAGCTTTTTCTTGCTCTGAAGTCAAATTATAATAAGAATGTTTGTATCCAACAGTTAAAGGCTCTCGAATTTCATTCTCACACAACCCTATAAAAGCCTTCAATTGAGGATGTATCACAGGATTGAAAGTACTGGGTTTCCTAAAAATGTCAAAGTGACCATCTTCCGATTGTGGATACAGTAAGGAGAGAGAGAGATTTTGTGCAAACAATCTCAATTCTAACAGTATATCAATCAAGTTAGAAGCCCTACTAGGCATAAAATTCAAGCCTTTGTTCAAAACTGAAATCTGTGTATCAGTCAGTTCAAAGGAAGAAATACTAAAAACTAACCCACTTGATTGTATAGCAAGTTGCAAGTTACCATGCCCAGTGTTCTCCCTGGATGGTCGAGCTGCTGCACATGCCCCTTTCTCTCTCGATTCTTTGAGCATCCTCTCTTGTACTCTCTGTCAATGAGTAAAGGGCTGGAAGTGAAAAAGATGCAGTGACTGTATTACTTAATGAAGCAGAAGTAGATGGAGTCACAGGAGCAGACTCTCTAATGGTATTACCACTGCCCAAATTCATAGGTGCTGGAGTGGAGGCTTGTTCTGTTTGTACAATAGCAATGTTAGTGTTACTTACATTGCCATCACCCAGACTACCCCTGGGCCAAGAGAAAACATTTCCACTCTTGAAATCTTCTAAATCCCGTTGAAGTTTCTTAATCTTAGTGGCTTGCTGCCATTTTTCATATATAGCCACTTGTTCATATAAATCATCCAAACTGTTCTATAAATGTTCAGTGTGAATTTATTCACAATATCAGACTGTAAAGTCTGAATCTCCTTTAATAACAATGTTTCAATAAGTAAAAAATAGTCAATAAGTAACCACATATAATCAATGCTCACCTGAAGGTTTAATGATTGCCAGCATTTGAGTAAATCGAGATACTGAGTGCCATAAGTAGTCATTTTTAAGACATGTAAGCCCCGTGGAATTGCCCTATGGTGAAAAGCTGCTTCCAAATGAAGCTTCTGCCATTGCAAATGTTTATATTTAAAAAGCTTACCTTCCAGCTATTTGTTCTGCAAGTTAAAAGCAGCCTGAGAGGCATTATCAACAGCTGAATCTTCACCTGGACCATCCTCAGTAATTGTATTCAACACTGAGCTAGACTCAGTCAATAAAATCCTTTGCAACTGATCTGTACCTGCTTGTACACTACTTCCAGGATTATAGCCCAGTTCTAAATCAAAACCTTCTGCCATGAACTGACTGCTGCACCAAAACAAATACTCCAAACAAACAAAGTCAGGTAGTCAGGTAAAGGCCGGAACACCACCAAAAAGTAACATGTAAAAGTAAAACTGGAGCTCCGGACACCACGGCTTAAAACTTTAATAAACTTCAGTAAAAAAGGTTAAGTGGTTGTGCCAACCTTTGGTGACAAATCGTCACCCTGCAGAACCTGTGAATGAATATAGATAACATACCTATGGAAATGATTGTTGATAATTTTTTACTGTTACCATTGTGTGACACCCAAACTTATAAATACCAGTAATATATATAACCTATGGGCACATCTGTACCTTGTGATTCAGGCTGTTAACTGTTGGAATCCTGAGGTTCATGGATGACATAAATGCATCTGTGTTTGTCTGGGTACAAATCAATAACCTACATGAATGCCATGTGCCACTACTCAGCTAGGGCGTCCAATAAATACACTCAGACAGTCATCTCCAGCCTAGCTCCCACATCCTTGCCACCCACTAGGTATGCGGGTTGTCTCACTTTCCATAGTGAGGGATATCAGGAATTCTTTCTTCTCTGTGAGTCACCTTTATTTTGCTTGTTCATCCTGAGTAGTCAGCCTGTCTGGTGATAGCCTGTGCTCTGGTTCTGGCATGCAATACCACATCAGTGATACTATAATGCCCCTGTTGTATTGTGTTATTATAGATGCCCATGTCACTGATGCCTTCTGCATCTAATCCTGCAAGGCCAAGTTAGCTTTACTCTTCTCAAGGATATGCATGCCATGTATATATACAGCCTGTAACAGCACCCCTGTCTCCTGTGTGGTGAACCTCTCCAGCCATTTCTGCTCCCTTGGTCCCATGCTAGGATATTTACATCAGTGGGTAACACGAGGGGTACAGGTTGCATTTGTGCAGACAAAAATTGTCTCCAAGTTGTCCTCATAGTGGCCACAGCCCTGTGTACTTCTGTAGTTTAACGGATCTGGGACTGTGCCATAGAGTTACAGCTGTGGGTATTTTAGCCATACTTGCTATCCCTCGCACATCTACAAACAGTGCATTCTGTGCCCAGTGTAACAGAGATTTACATTCCTCCGTCATGCTGTCTGTATACATATTGCATAGTGTGGCAAGAATTTCACTAAATCTGCCTGTGCTTCCTATGGCTGGTCAAGTTTAGCCCCCCCCCATAAGATTGCAGACTGCGACCTGACCTGTCAGTTCTCTGTGGCCTGTCCTATTAAACTCCCCACCAACACAAATGCAAACTGTCATGTCAATGCCATGTTCTCTTTCAGGTCAAACTTTCCAATGAAACTGCAAACTGTCCTGTCAGTACCTTGTGCTCTGTTATTTTGAACTCAGTGAAAATGATATCCACCTCTCCTGACTGTCTCATGTACAATTTAAGGTTGATCCCCTCCAGCCCGTCAGTCCCTGTCATTCTTGTGCTGGGATATCAAACATATTCCACTGCTATGACAGTGTTTCCCGTTGCCTTAGTCTCTTGAGTGGTGTTTGTAGCCCTGAAATCTATTACTTGCTGTCAGTTTTCTTATATATTAGCATAATCTTATGCCCACTTTATTCAGATTCCTTATGCTGCTTTACTATAATAAAATCTCCTGTAAAATGGTGACTGAATGTTTTTATGCTGATCATCCTAAAGACGTGATGCAGTGCAGTAGTATCTGAATTGTGCCAACTGGACAATGTATTATCACTCTTATTTTCTGCTATATGGCCCATTCCTGCTCTTGCATGGGCTAGGGGGTTTACATAGGGAGTGCTCACTTAAGAAGCCTAGCCAAGCTTCCTATAGTTTGCATTATGCTGCCCTACTTCTTGCCATATTTTTTCATGGACTTTGAGGTCATATAGTTCATATGTACCTGTGGAGTTTGGTTGCACTAATTTCACCTTGGATCATCCTGCTGACCATAGGCATTGCTCTACCATGCTACCAATCATGCCAGCTCATGTGCTTTGAGGTCTCACTGAGTGTGCAAGCTTGTCAAGCCTGGCTGTTCTAATGTCACCCCGCATCATCCAACTGACTGCTTATGTCATACTACTGTTGATGGGCATGGTACTACCCTGCTACCCATCACTGCACATCATCTGGCATACATGGTGTGCAGTCATGTAGTTTAGCTAATATTCTAACTCCATGAGTGGACATGCCCTCAGGAGGATCAGACACAGGCATGTCACTGAGCAGTTTTATCTCTCCCTTTTTTCAGCTGTTCATTCCTTATTTATCATTTGGGTTTTTTATCACTTTAGTTGATGTACATTTGCATCTGTGTCACTTGTCCGTTTCCCCTTAATTATTTGTTATGTTGCATTGTTGTTTTGTATTTCTTGAGCTAATGTGATATTTTAACAAAACATGCCAAATATAACAGAATGGTTTTATTTGTGTCATACTTTTTTTCCATTACATTTTTATATGTAGCTTTGCTGTTTTTTCATCCATTTAGTTTATTTTTCTACAGGGTCAGCTGTGGTGCAGGCAGAGGTGATTTCTCAGTTCTTTCAGTCTGTGAGGTAACAAAGGTCACTCTGTTATAAGTGACCTAAAAGGCTTATCGTGGCTTGTCCTGCTACTTATCTTGTGGGGGGAGGGTGTAGGCTTTTACTCAGAGAAAAGTAGACAGGGGCCATTCAGGGACCTCCAGCATTAGGTGTGGTGGCTGGTAAGGACAAGGTGAACAGGTGGCATGATGCCCACATTTGTACCCAGGAGTTGCTCCTAAATACGACTTCTAGAGTAGATCAACCAGCCAGTGCTGACCATTGAGCCACCAGAGGTTGTGACCTTCATGATGTCAGACATGGATGAGAATGATTTATGGGTGTTTTACCCTTTGGACTAGCTTAGCAGGCCTTCCTCGCTGCTTCTTGTTCCCCACCATTGTATTCCCTACCCTTTTATATCATATCATATCATATCATATCATATCATACCATATCTCCTAATTGTAGATCACTCCTTTTCATCACTCCCTCCTCTCTCAGTTTTTGTGTGTTTATTTGACTGTCCCACTTTTTTTCCCCTCCACCCTCCTTCCCACTTACATCTTTCACATGCTTCTCCCACCTACCTTTCTCAAATCAAAAAAAAGAAAAAAAAATGGCACCTTCCCACTGGGGAAAAAATATACATACGTATATATATATATATATATATATATATATATATATATATATATATATATATATATGTGTGTGTGTGTGTGTGTGTGTGTGTGTGTGTGTGTGTGTGTGTGGATCTAGGACTTTTGATCGAAAGATCAAAAGTCTGAATCCATTATCACCAAACACACTTTAGCAAAAGCGCTTTTCACCGAAAAAGCGCCTTCGCTAAAGTGTGTTAAAAAAAGTAAGAAAAAAAACAGCCCCCCTGGGCCCCCCACACCCCCTACTTTATTATTCTCATTCAGAGATCGCACTACAGTGGGGAAAAGGGAAAAATTCCTTTAAGCACACCGTAGTATGATCTCCACAACAGTCACTCCCCCACGACTCCCTCTACCTCCAGGCATACTTCCGCGAAAGAGGTTCTTCAGTGAAAAGCACTTTTGCGTAAGTATGCCTGGCCAGTTTCAGATTCGGTGAAACGGCCATTCGCGCATTAGTCCTAGACCTATATATATATGTGTGTGTGTGTGTGTGTGTGTGTGTGTGTGTGTGTGTGCATGTGTGTGCGTGTGTGTGTGTGTGTGTGTGTGTGTGTGTGTGTGTGTGTGTGTGTGTGTGTGTGTGTGTCCATCTTCCCCTCACACCAGTATTTTCTTCCTTCTTGTTTTTCTTCTGCATGTTCCTCAGTTTCCTCTTCACAATTTTTGCATCATATCTCCTTTTTTCTTGCTCACTTATATAATAAATTCAGTAGAAACTGTGCTGTGGTGCTCTTGCATGAGATCCCATTCGGTTCCGTCTAGCTGCTATAGAACACTTCAATATGCATGTTCATGTGCATAGCATTAATCACATTACCTACATGTTGTTGCCCAAATCACATGTCAGTTCATAGTGCAGTCAAATCAGTTACATGCTTAATGTCATTTTCATTTTTGCAAAGATTATGTAATGTGTTTAATGCTATAACAACTCCATCGTGGCATTCATGCGCACTAATCCCCATTAGGCCGCATCATGCTAACATCACCTTGCTGTTAATTGCAACATTTCTGTTTTGCTTCTTTCTGAACTCTGGCTCAGTGAGACTCGTTTGTATTGTATATTTCAGACTGAGATGCTCCATAGAGATACAGCAACTAAACTGAAATGATATGAAAGCTGAAACATATGCACTAGAAATAGTAGCAATCAAAGGAAGTGTAGGACACAAGGTACCAACCTGTTGGGAGTGCCACATAGTTCGACAGTTTACAACATGTCATTAAGCAGTCAAGACTGCATTCACATACTGACAGATGGGATGAAGTAAGGGCAATTTTTTGTTGGGTAATGAAGTCCATTTTCTGTATATAAAGAACGGTAAGTGGGGAAGGTAGTAAGGAATAATTATGGGGATAGAGTGAAGAGACAGAGTAGCAGGAACAAACAAATGAACTTAAACCACAAACTTAGACACAGACAGAAAGGGTCAGTATATGCACAATAGACAGGGATGACAGGCAATGGTCAGATATTGTGGACAGGTGTGATACAAAGGGTTAGACTATAAAATAAATTATGGAGAATGGTGTATGAGGGAGGTAAACTCTCATCCATCTGTCATGCCAGGGATAGGTTGCGTCTCTGATGCTGATTGTCAGGACTCATCACATGCTTCTTTAGTAGGAATCCCCCAGTTGTATGGACACCTTGGTAGAGTCCCAACTGCTGCATCCTATGTTAGGAGGTGATGCGAGACCCTTCAGACTGACTATCATATGAGAAGCCTGCAGCCTCCATTCTGCAAAGTGGCTACAGAGACATCCAGTGACTGCCTCAGGTCATCTTCGGCAAAGTGACCTCAGGCCCTGCTGGGAATCAAACTTGGTGACTACTGGAAACCCTGCACCTGAAATATATACTTGCACAAGGTGAAGTAACTGCTGGATATGAATTACTGTGGTTTTGTGGAGGGGGAGGTAAGCCTATGACAACAGTAACAGAACACTGATGATCCAGAGGGAAGCAGAATGTAAGAAAATACCATTGTTGGTGGGGAGTCTTGATGCAGAGAAAGCATTTTACAGAATATGCTGGGACTTTATGAGCAGGGCAATGGAAGCATTTGCATTTCCAGAAAAAAATATAAAGTTGATTAGGAGGATATATGAGAGATCAGAAGCAAAAGTTAAAGTGGGTGGGGTCCTCTCTGATAATTTCTGCTGCAGGGGTGTCCTCTTTCCCTTTATTATTTGCATTATATTCAGAGCCATTGGCAAAGAAAATAAGGGACTTAGAAATTTAAGGATATAATTGGTATTGTAGTCAAGAAAATCTGGCTTTATTTCTAGATATTATTTTATGCCTGATAAAAGAGCACTTGAGTTGCTCCATGTTCAAACCACCATAGGTAAAATCCAGTACCACTTCCTTGCAAGCTATAGGTCCCCCTCTATGACCCAGGAAACCCATACCATGAATTGGCAACCAGAAAAAGCCAGAAGAAAAAAAGAAGAAGAAACACTAACCATCCAACCCAATACCATATTCATGGGTGACTTTAATTACCCCACTATTAACTGGGAATCCTATACAACACCAAGCACACAGGCACAGAGATTCCTGGATTTTGTAAACACAAACTCCCTTGACCAGTCAATACACCAACCAGGGGTGCAACCATACTGGATCTGGTCCTCACTAATATGGGAGACTGCTGCACACCCCCTATTGTAATGCCTTCCCTGGTAAGGTCAGACCACAAAATGGTCTTCTTTGAAGTAAAAATAACACCTGGGCCCCCAGCTAGACTTGAAATATTCAGGAACTATTCTAAGGTTAACCCCCTGCTATTAAGTGAGAACCTGGCAAAATTTCAAGCCCCTATAAACCCTGACAATACTACTGCCTGTGCAGAACTGTTCTCAGAAATTCTGTACAAGCATAATAATAGCTGTATGGAGGCAGCTGTACCCACCAGAAATACAGAACCAACTCAAAAAACAAGCCACCCTGGTGGAATCACAAAATCAATCAGTTATATAACAGGAGGAAGAAAACCATGGCAAAAATTAGGAGGTGCAGCTCCCAGCAGGATAAAAGCACTCCTGTCAAACTAAAACAACTCAGAGAACAAATAAAGTCTAGCAAAGCCAAATTTGTGATATGTTTGGCCTCCCAGGCCAAGGACAACCACAAAGTATTCTTTAGCTATGTCCACAACCTCAAAGGCAATACACAACTGTGTGCAGAGCTCATTGTAAATGGAGCCACCTATATTGAGCCAGAAGATATAGAAAATCTCCTGGCTGATAATTTCAGCTCCAACTTTACTCCTCTCTCCCCCTCAACCTTCCTTCAGGAAATATCATCAAATATAACTCTCCCTACTATCACTAGGGAACATGTCCTTAATGCTCTCTCTAAGACCAAGAACACTGCATCAATGGGCCCAGACAGTATCCCAAAATGCCTTCTAAATAGCATGAAACATGACCTATCAGGGCTTCTGGAATTACTATTTAACTGTAGCCTCCAAACAGGCTTTGTGCCTCATGAATGGAGAAATGCAACAGTCATCCCTCTGCACAAAGGTGGGCCATCTAAAGACCCTGGAAACTACAGACCCATAAGTCTTACTTGTCTTATATGTAAAGCCATGGAAAGAATTATCATGGAGATGATCAATAGAGATATAATAAACCTCCAGACACTGGACCCAACCCAGTTTGGTTTCGTCAAGGGAAGATCACTTCTACTCAACCTGGTAGACTTCTTTGAGAAGGTCACCAAAGCAATGGATGAGGGCAAAATTATTCACACTACCTACCTTGACCTGGCCAAGGCATTTGACACAATACCCCACTCAGACATTGTTGACAAACTCCAGAGGTTAGGTACAAACCTGTATGTCACCCGATGGATAGCCAACTGGCTCACAGACAGGACCCAGGAAGTTAGAATTGGAGAGTCCACCTCTACAAAGAGGCCAGTCACAAGTGGAGTCCCTCAGGGATCAGTCCTTGGACCGCTCCTTTTTGGCATTTACTTCTCAGAAGTCAAGGCCAATGTCAGTGGTCTCTGCTGACTATATTTGCAGATGATTGCAAATTAGGAGCTGTCATTGAATCTCACACTGACACAAATGTTCTCCAGAAGGGGCTGACACAGACAAACAGCTGGTGTCAGAGCCATGGACTAAAAGTAAATGCCAAGAAATGCATAATAGTATCCTTTGGGATGTCATCCATCCCTGGTAACTATCATATTGACAACACACCCCTTAGAGTTGATCCAGTAGTTAGGGATTTAGGGACACACACAGTGAGTAATCTAGCCTTTGATCATCACATATCTACAGTGGTGAGAAAATCATTATATGTTGCTCAACTTATAAACAAAGGTATGGCATCTAAGTCCAAGGAAGTCATTGCTCCATTGTATTCGGCATTCATTAGACCTATCATTGAGTACAATGACCCCTTTGGTATGTACCTAACCAGGCATATCCAACAAATGGAGCATCCACAGAGGTTCCTCACTAAAAGAATACAGGGCATAAGTAATATGTCCTATGCAGACTGCCTCAAGGCCCTATCCCTGTATTCTGTACAGGCTTTTGAGGGGAGATCTATGCCTGGCATACAAGGCATTGTCAGACCCCACTCTGATGAACCTCCTGCATATCCACAAAACAAACAGCATCAGAATTACCCATTCTAAAGATTTAAACCTTGCCTGTAATATAAATAGGACCTGCTGGAGAGAGAGAGGTATGTATCCCAGAGGCTACCCCATTTATGGAACAGGCTCCCCATCAAAGTTCCTCCCTAACCCAATTCAAGTGCAACTTAGACAATTATATGGGAATATGGAAATTCATCTCTGGTTTGGCACCTATATCTCTAATGGACATAGGTAACCTGTAAATGGTTCATCTCTCAGGCCCATGCGTACACTTATCAAGGGTATCAGAACTTGTCAGAGATTTGGGATGCATGGCTTAGGCTTAAAAGGCCCTTGTGGTCATTGGCCTAGTAAACACCTATGAACCTATAAAAACAGAAAGAGACATTACAGTGCTGTAGAACATTTGGAGACAGTTTCAGATCTTTCAGGATACAAAATTAATGAAGCTGAAACAAAGGCAATTACAGTAAATTATATACCTACACACAGACTGGTTCAGGAATATCCATACTTATGGAGACATGATAAAATGAAGTATTTAGGAGTATGGATTAAAAATGATTCTAGTGTGGCAAAGGACAAAAGATAATACAAAAAGTGAGAAAATGGAAGCTTTGTTATGTGGTTATTTGTAATAAGATACAAGCAGTTAAAATGTTTTTAGTCCCTTTATTCACAGGTCAGGCATATTTTTATCAGCCAGAGGAAAAGTTATGGATAGCAGTTAATAAAGAGCTGAAGGACTTTATCTGGGAGCGGAAGATGGCAAGAGTCAAGTGGGATAAGCTGATTCTTCCAGTAGAATAGGGCAGATTGGGTTTCGCCTATTTAAAGGGGTATTTCAGAGCTACACAGTTAAGACTCCTATACATAGCATAAGCAGAAAACTATATTTTAAAGTGGAAAGGGATGATGATGAAACAGGGGAAGCTCAAGAAACAAGGAGAGACTGGGATTATGGATGCAGGCCTTTAAGGAGAATAACAATAATCATACAAAATATTATATCCATAAAGTATCAGAAAGTATTGTAAGAACTAAGCCAACATGGGATTGGAAAAAGGAGATTCAGCCGGTAGGGATTACTGCAATTAGAAATATAGACAACAGGCAAGAGGGGGATGGAATTCACTGGAGAAAACTTGCAAAGGAACCAAGGTACTGAGAGCAAATAACTAGAGGGGGAAGATGATAGAATGGGAAGATGCCAAGAATTTGTTTGGACTGCAGGTTAGAGATTGCCTGCCCTGTCAGGAAATGATATCAGAGTACAGGCAAAGAGAAAGAAATATGGGGTTCTTAAACAAAAGACCAGCACTGGTTAGAGTTTTTTAGTAGAATCTAGAATAGAAGCTGCGATTAAAAAAGGAATAATTAGTAGAGCGTATAAAATATTGCATGATAATTATAAGAATCAATCAGAGGAGGTTAGAAAGGATTGGGAAGGGAGATTGGATAAGCAATTCAGAAAGAAACAATGGGAAGATATATGTATGTCTTCCAAATATGCAACAAAATCTAGAAGCTTTAGGATTTTTGTCTAGAAATGTTTGCAAGTTATTTCTATACCCATGTAAATGGCAGACAGCAAATGTTGGAGATGTGATAGGGAAGAGAGAGGTGGTTGGAAACATGTTTTCTGGGGGTGCAGTGAGTTGGAGGACTTTAGGGATTCCTTTCAGGATGCACTGTCAGAGATGCTGGGTGGATATATTGGTCTGATGGGAAAGAGGATTTTTCTGAGCTATGATACAGAATTGGAATTGCCTAGGCATGGTAAGGCCTTGTTGTGTCTAATAATGGTGGCTGCCAAAAAAGAAATTACTAGACAATGGAAATAAAAATTTAAACCAACTATACTACAAGTAGTCAATATAGTAACAGAGATAAAACAACTGGAACTGAGATCCTTAGATAAGGGTAGGAGCAAACTACATAGGAAAAAATGGGAATTGTGGGAATAATACATACAAGGAAGGAATGAAGTGTAAAAGGTAGCAAGACTTAAATGAGCTATGTAATGCTTGAAAAAGATTGCGTAGACAAGTGATGTATATGTTTGCAGCTGACAGTGTGTCAGTATGGTTTGTGATGTAAAATGCTTGCAGCTATGTTTGTGTTGGTGTGGTTTGTTTTCATTTGTATAACTGTATGATTGTCTATGTAGTAAGTGATGGTTTAATAAAGATGTCTCTTGTTTAAACAAAAGCAGGAATTGAATAATTTATGTAATGTTGCTTAGGTTATATGATATATAGCAATATCTGTGAAGTAAAATGTTCATTATGTTAATTATAGTGTGATTACTTTTATGTAAATGTAAATTTGCCTACATCACAAGTGATAATTCAATAAATGTATTTGAAAAAAAAAGGTGAAGCAACTGCTTCTGCAACACTACATCTACCTGCAAAAATATGAGAAAAAGGCAACTTATTAGAGCAGATGCATGATACATACACAAGTACAATTACACAGTGGAATGGCACTCCCCATTGCTGGGAGAGTAATTCACACTATTAGGCTAATGGCCAACATCACATCACAGTATTTATTATAAAATGAAAAAAATATCTATATGTATATTATGGAAGACAGTAAGATTATTGTGTGTATGTGTATATTTGTTGACTTGCATTACATTCACCCACTGTCCATATGTGACATGCACACCACACCATGACAGAATTAGCAATCACACATGCAGTGGTCTGTAGATGGCTTGCAGAGACTCATCGAAGGACTCTGCTTCATGATGTGAGTATGCATATTTGTCATGAAGACATGCTTCACTCCTCTGCAGGAAGGATATCTTGTGGACAGATGACAAAGGAGGATGTGTGGGGCCTACATGAATGATACCCCAAGTGGTAGTGAAACAAAGAGCTATTCCACACAATGACCATAACACATCAGTAACCAAACACACAGCAGTACAGTGGGCCTGATAAGAACATTACACCTACGTAGGCATTGAATATGAACGCTATGCAATGTCACAGTAACAATATCACAGATACCTGACTGTAACATTGTCACATTGCAGTATATGGAGAAGAAAGAAACTGTTGCAAAAAAGAGTGAAATACCATGATTGAAGGAACTCCCTGGTCAGCCTCAGTAAGAAGCTGAGATCCCTCATAAAATCCTCCAAAGCTAGTTACGAAAAAACATTTACCACTGATTCTAAAGACAACCACAAAGCATTCTATAGCTATGTCAAGAATCTCAATGGCAACACTCAGATCTGCTCTGAGTTACAGCACAATGGCACTAAATATACAGAACCAACTGATATTGGCAACATCCTGGCAGATAAGTTCAGTGCTAACTTTACCCCCCCTCACCACCTAAAGGGCCCATCTCTGTACTGGAAGAATGCAAAATTCCTGTAATCATGGCTGCACAGGTAAAAACATACTCTCTAAAGCCAAGAACACAGCATCCATGGGACCTGACAACATCCCAGGCTGCATTCTACATGAACTACAGAATGAACTGGCACCCCGCCTGAGCACCATGTTCAGTCATAGCCTCACTTTAGGCTTTGTACCCACTGATAGGTGCACAGCGATGGTTATCCCACTAAATAAAGGGGGAGCCACAATGGACCCCGGGAACTACTGCCCCATTAGCCTAGCAAGCCTGGTCTGCAAGGCCATGGAATGTATATTGGAACTTATAAACAAAGACATTGGTAATCTCCAAACTCTGGACCCCACCCAGTTTGGGTTTGTAAAAGGCATATCATGTCTCCTAAACCTGATAGACTTCTTTGAAGCAGTCACCAAAGCCATAGACGAGGGTAAGGTTGTTCACACAGCCTATCTAGATCTCGCCAAGGCTTTTGACACCATCCCCCACTTTGGAATTATAGATAAACTCACTAAACTAGGTATAAATCCCTATGCCATAAGATGGGTTGCCAAATGGCTCACCAACAGAACCCACTCTGTGAAAGTAGCTGACTCAAATCCAACCTCAGACCAGTGACAAGTGGAGTCCATAGGGTTCAGTCCTGGGTCTTCCCTTGTTTGGTATCTACCTTTCTGCAGTACAGGCTAACACAAAAGGTCTTTGGCTAACAAAGTTTGCAGATGACTGCAAACTAGGAGCCATAATTGAAACTCCTAATGATGCGGACATCCTACAAAAGGGCCTCACTGAGACAGATGCCTGGTGTCAAAGCCATGACCTCAAGCTCAATGCCAAAAAGTGCATTGTCATCCCCTTTGGTAAAACCTCTGGACCCATGAGCTACCACATAGGTGGTAGTCTACTTAACACCAAAAGTGTGATAAGAGACCTTGGGACACAGGTGGACAGTAGTCTCTCCTTTGATAATCACATCACCACAGTAGTCAGGAAATCCTTCAACATAGCACACCTCATCACAAAAGGTATCTTATCCAGGAAAAAGAGGTCATTGTTTCCTCTTCTCATCACTCATTAGACCCATTATAGAGTACAATGCTCCTTTTGGTATGTACCTCACAAGACATCTACTACAACTGGAAAGGCTGCAGAAATACCTCACAAAGAGGATTATTGGTCTCAAACAGATGCCCTATGCAGACTGTCTCAAAAAACTCCAGCTTTACTCCCTCACATATCGCCTACTGAGAGGCGATCTCTGCCTAACATACAAAGCTATGTCAAACCCAGAGCTGTTGGGCATGCTCCACTTAAAGAAATCCCAATCACTCCAAGCTACATGCTCTAGGGACCTAAATCTTGTCATCACAATAAACAGAACATGCTGGAGGGATAGATTCTTGTCCTGGAGACTTCCCATACTCTGGAACAAGCTACCTATCTATATCAAACAACGCTCTGCATTAGCACTCTTCAAGAAAAATATTGATTGGATGGGAAATAGGAAATTCACCCCGGGGATCACCTCTGTGGCTCTGCTAGACAGGGGCATAGGAAAATAATTTTCTTGGGTGGTGAAAGCCAAGGTACCTTTTTGGCTAGGCTTATATAGGCCCTAGGGCCAATAGCCTAGTACCTACCTATGATAGCATCACTGTATGCTAAGGAGATCATATTGTGAGCACTGTAGGGCATAGATGTTGAGTCACATACTTGTGTAAAATTGTCTCATAAGTGATTGTTGTATGTACAGATATGCAAGTAGCTTGTTGTCAGATTAGAACACCCATCTGTGTAGTTAAAGCACATTGCAAACACAGCAGTTAATGTCACTGCCACAGCATAGGTTTGTCTTGAATAATGTCAGAGTGTATGTTACACAAGATAACCTAATTATTTTAAGCTACAACAAGATGTTTTGAGGAGTGTCGTAAGTAGCTGTGGACTCGCATATCATTATAAAACTATCTATTTACAGAGCATGGCACTTAACGCAATTGCTAGAGCACAATTCTAGCCTTTACAGTGTTGGAGAATACTTTATAGCTGATGACATCAGCAGAGTCTGGTGAGAGGAATATGGTAATAGCATTTTCTCACATGCTGATATGAAATGCCCTCTCTAATGTCAAGCAAATGCACAAACAGATATACACCAGTAGACCACAGAACTCCTACCCAAGTACACTGACTAAAAACCTCTGTATTTAATGCAATCACCACAGCAGTGTCAGACAACACTTTATAAGTGATGGCATCAGCAGTGTCTGATGAGAGGAATATGGTAACAGCAGTATCCCACATATTGGTGTAAAATGCTCTTTCTAATGTCAAGCAAGTGCACAGACACACACACACACACACACACACACACACCAGTTGACTGCAGTGAGATTAGAACCACTACTTAACGCAAGTGCCGTGGCACAAGTCTGAAGTGTATAAGGCTACATTACAATTTATAGTGGATGCTATCATCACTGGATGTTGTATAGATGATGTTGGGAGGCCTGAATGAAATGGAGGTGTAGGCATGTCCAGCTGTCAAAATATCAGTACTCCATGGAATTGTAGTGATGACTGCAGGATACACAGTTATGCTCTTCTGACTAGACACAGACAAACACACACCATTTGACTGCAGTGTACTTAACTAGGTACACAGATGAGATAACTCAGTGCTTAATGCAAGCACCATGGCTCAAGTCTGACTTTTACAAGGCTACAGGACAATTTACAGTGGATGACATCATCAATGTATGTTGAGAGGTCTGTCTGAAATGGATAGCTAGCCATGTACAACTGTTAAGACATAAAAGATCTGTATGTTGCCACATTGATGAGTGTGCAAAGTTTAGCATTTGCTGTTGTATTTTCAATATGCAGGCATACCTTAAAAAGACAGGTTTGCAAACTATTTACAAACAACTGTCCACACTACTACAAGTACTGGAAAATTTGAATGTGTATTGTCAATATAACGAGTGCATGGTATATAAGCAAGCATTTATTTATTTCTGTAGTGTAGATGATATATTTGTGAACAAGTAATGAGAATCCAAGTCTGAAGTGCAAATGTAGAGGTAACATAGAGGTAACAGATTGTTGCAGTGTAAATATATGTTCTTCTCTTAAAATATGCCTTTGCCTTGATTGAGATTTTACATGTACTTTCATGGGATGAAGACTAAATGGGCAGTAAATTTAAGTCATACATGCTAATGTGCACTTTCCATAGTGCACCATCGAGCAGCTGGTTTGAACGATTGATGGCAAAGTGTGCATGCGAGACAGACATTTCTACTGCTTTCCCTGTTTGGGTGTAGTTATGTGGTGAGCAGACATGAGCCTCGGTGTTAAAATTATGAGAGTTATGAGTACTGACTGTATGAAACACCTGTTGCTTAGCTGACTGTGTGGCAGCAGGTGTAAATGCATTGACACATTTCTTTTTGGAGACCCAGTGATATAGGATTCATATCCAGGTGCATGCATAAGTACTTATAATGCAATGAAATAATTCTTTATTCTGAATTCACTTTGCATTACCTCTCTGCAGTATGTTTAAGTGACATTGCACAGAGGTAACCACACCAAGGAAGAGCCATTCACCATCACTTGACAGTGGTGCACGATGCCAAACTCTGTGCAAACACAGAGGAAAAAGTGAAGGGCTGCATTACCTTCATTTTACTTAGGTGTGTTGTGTGTTATTCTATTTTTTGACCAGATTAAAGGTGTTAAAATGGGGTACATAGGAAAGTGGTGAAATGAGGTTAAGCAGGGCTAAGAAGAAAGGGAAAACAGTATAGCAATGTGCAAGACTTGGAGAGAGGTAGGAAAGAACCACAGCTATCCACTTCTTCATGTAAAATGAATATGTATAGAATACTGCCTGAATTTGGACTGTCACCTCAACAAAGATGGGTGGCAACAATGCAATCATGTTGTATAGCCAATTGGACCAAATAGAGTATGTCAAAAAGAAATGTGTGTGAAGTGAAGAGCTATGTATGGGACAATAATATATATATATATATATATATATATATATATATATATATATATATATATATATATATATATACATATATTTATATATATATATATATATATATATATATATATATATATATATATATTTGTTGGACAGGTGTCTATTTTCGGTTTTACTTTAGTAAGAGAGGGATGTTGGGTAAGTGACATTTGTATTTCTGGGTCAGATGTTCTGTGTGTCAGTGCTGGAGCCGGTGGAGTTGGGGCAGGTTGAGTTACTGGAGGTGATCTACCTCACTGTGCTGTAAAGCATTTTGTGATTTGTCAGAGATGGATGATATGGAAATGCTTTGATGACACATAGAAAGAAAAAAAGAAAGTGAGAGATAAGGGTCGGGGTGAGAAGAGAGAGAGAAAATTAGTACCATCATATGTGACATACAGTGCATTATCACAGTAATTATTTTATCTGAACTTTTACATTTAAGTATATTTCTTAACAACTACAAACTATAATTAAGGATCACTAAAAGTAATTCTTGCAATATGCCTATATTGCACATATGCTTAGTCCAATTATCTAGATTACATTTACAGCAGTACATTTATGCCACTTGTGTAGAAATTAATTTATGTAATATTGTTAAAGGATTTTATTATTTTATATTTGTTACTTGTGGTATTTGAATCCACAACATCTGAGTACAGTCTTGAATTGACTCATACAGTCGTCTTGTGCTACAGACTGAAGCATGCATGCTTGCTTTTACAGTTAGGATATGCATGCTTACTTTGCTACAGCTGTATAGAAATGAAATAAAAGCTGATGCTTAAATAATACTTTAATTGTGCTGCATATATACTCCTTGCTTTCCTCAGCTTCTCTAAATGCTCAACATGGGCCTCTCTATTCACAGCAATTTCTGCAATGGCTGTGAAATAGAGACGAGAACAAGAGAAGAGCATTATGCATACCAGTCTTGCATATATGCAGCTATCATCTATAAATTCTTTTTATCAGTATACTTACACAACTGTAGGATGTTACCAGTCTTGAAATCATCCAGCCGTCTTGAACTCATCTAGCCACTGGTTAAGTGTATCCTTCTTGTGCCTTTTCAGGTAATTTGTTATGCCTACACTGTTCTTCAGTGTGTGGAATGCCAGTTGGACTGGAGACAGCCTCAGCCAGACTATTCAAGCCTCAGACTTCTACTAAGAGATGGTATAGTTCCTCAGCAAAAGCCTTTCACTGCAGCACTTTACATGGAGTCCAGTTAAGATTCTGGACTTATCAACACCCCCACCTCTGCTCTCTAAATTTGGCAATTTCCCTTCTACCACCAGACATGTCTAAACAGGAAGAACAGCAATAGCTAAGAATGATTTCCTACCAATGCCAGTTATTGCATTTACTGGTAATGTGCAAACACAAGCAAAAATGTCAACCCTGTTTGCTCAATATTAAGCAGAGGGCAACAGTGCAAAACATTGAGGAAAACAGTTTGGAAATTGAAAGAATAATGTAACACTTAGCATTAGTTTGAGGGTTGCTTGCTGCTGCAACTGTTAAGTGATTTAACTTTGCAGACATGTATTGGGGGAATAACTTTCATGACGTAACACATTTTTGGTTTGGCTTTATACACTGATGTTCTTCTTTTGGCTTTTCCTGGTTAGCGGTCACCACAGTGGAACTCCAGTCCGCTAAGGATGGGCAGCATATTTTTGCAGTGCTGAGGTGCCAGCCCAATACCCAACCTTCAACAAAGGCACACCCATTCACACATGTCTTTTGAATGCCACTCAACTGCAGGGAGGACATGCAGACTCCACACAGAAGGCGCTCCAGCCGAGAATCAAACAGGAGAACCTTTTGCTGTAAGGCGACAACATTACCACTGCACCACTGCGGCTTTTGGCTTTATACACTGATAAGATTGATTTTTACAATGTGGAATTCAAATCTATGTATAAGCAACAAAACATTTTTTTTCAACAGTGGTGATTTTCCTTCCTTGCCACAGAAGAAGTGATTTTCGAACATACTCATTAATTCTATATAAATACACTTGACAGATTGAGGGGTTAACCATGTATATGTGTGATCTGACAAAGTCTTGGTTTATACATCCCTTTGCGTATGAGAATTATTGAAGTCTGAAAACCATCCAAGGCCTTAGAACACATGATTACAGAAACATAGTAGTCAGTATACCCAGTCATACATATAATTCATATGAGCTCCATTGCTATACATACTTATTGTTATTTATAATTATGTGTAAATTGTTTTTGTAATATGTAATATAAAATGAAATAGAACAACAGTAAAAACATATTTGGAATTTCATGTATTAGAACCCAGAATCATCTGTATTGCAGCCCTATACATACACCTGCTGCCACAGGAATAGTTAACTCAGATTTTCCTATTCATTATTTACTTGTGTGTGTTAAACTCAGCACAACACCACTTAACGTTTTTGTGCGGTGTGCCCACCATACTTGACAGAATGCATCTGTTTTGAAATTCCCTACTGTCTGCTTCCTCTCTGTAGGTCGCCATGCAACTTTGCTAAGCGGTGTTGTGCGATGGAAAGCAAAATATGCAACAATGGATTCATGAATGTCTGCATTCTGTCTGCAAGTGCTCTCTTTTCTTCTTGTGCGGGCCATTAGTCCAGATTTGCAGGATGGTAAGTGTCGTCCAAATAAGACAAGCAATGCTAAACTTGTTTTAGCCTTGTGAGGAGTGTTTATTAGGTTTCATCCTTAAAAGACAAAGGTGAGACTTCATCTACAGATAGTATATGCTGTGTGGATCAATGTATTTAGCAGATGTGCTACACTCAGGTGATTCATAGGTGTAGTTGATGTATTGGTTATCAAAGAAGTACATTACATGACATTTATTGTATTTATCCATTTCTCATGTTTGCATTAAACCATGCACCACACACATATTGACATTTAAACATAAATAAATAAATCTATAAAATAAACAGCACTACAAAATGTATCTTTGTACACATGAAAGATTACAAGATTCTTCCAGGACCATCTTACCTAACAGGTATGGAGTCATCTGCACATGGTAAGCCAGTCATTTTTATTTCAGTACAGATGAGCATTTCACAGAAATATTCATTTATCCATATGTGTCAGGTGGATATCAGAGCTGTGTGTGTATTGCTGTACCATCTGTGATATGGAATGAGTGTTAGCATATATTGAACTGTGGTAGTGTAACTATTAATTTCATTCATGTGTTTGTTGCTTATTATTACAGGTGATCCTGACAGTGTAAGTTTAGAACTGTTAGCACCTGTTGTCAGACTATCAGCAGACTCTGATGAGGATGGTAGCCAAACACAGGAACAATTGGGGGGTGTAGAGGTTGAATCTGACACTGAGGTTGACATTCAGCCATCCCCTGTAATTACATCGGAGACAGCCAGTAGGCCTACACAAACTCAATTCAGTGAGCTCTCAGACATTGGACAGGTGGAGGGTGAGACACTTGATCAGGGTAGTGTGGCTACTGCAGCTTCACTGCCTGTTGGCTCTGGCCATAGCCAAAGTGTGAGCAAGGTGCCACACAGGAGGGTTATTCAGGTTGCTCAGAGTATTCCTGCTGTCCATCATCCATCTAATCCAGGTGTGTTTTTCCATGCAACTTGACATATGTTTAGGGCTGTCATGGAGGGACAGGCATGTTCCTATTTGGCCTCTGAAGAAATGCTTAGGGTTGTAGATGTGGCACAGGCCAACATGCATGACTGCCTCCACCATGTTGCTGATTCAATGGATCAGATAAATGATGTATTGGAATGAGCGGTGTCTGTAATGGAACATCTGATTGGAGGGACACGGCATTTACATGGATGTAGATCACACATCACCTGATGTTAGCCAATGTGGCCATGCCCGATCACTCTCCCATTCTGGCAGTACTTCCACTGCTCTGTTAGAGGTTGAGGTGTCGACACCTAGATATGGCAGGCCATGGGGTCATGGTCATGAGCTTACTCATGAGGAGAGCTCATCCTGCAGACAACAATTGCATTCAGGTAGCACCAATACACCTGGCCATGGGCATGCCAGTGAAACTCCTGGCAGAGATAATTTTTTGGAGGGCATGAATTATGATGATGAACTGTCACCTCAACCATGCACAACTCACACCTGTCCAACATTCCAAGATGTAGCGCTAAGACAAAACTGGGCTGTCTTCCTGAAGACACTCACACACCAATTTAATCTGGAGTGTCGATACAGACCCACACACATAACAGTTACATGGGTCAGTTGTGAGGTTTAAAGCTCATTCTGTCTCAGCGGCCATTTGATACTTTATCCAAATTTCTGCCTGTTTCTCTTATTTACTCAAATGCACTCACTACCTTTTGTGTCAGCCTAGGCCTCCTGCACACCTGCACACACACAGACACACAACACCCTGTGCAAATGATAAATGTGCCATATGTTTGTTTTCTGTCTTTTAGATTCAGAAATACATAGGTCTTTTGTCTGATAATCAAGGTGCATAGCTGACAGTGCTTAGTATATCTGTTCTTGTGATGCTATTTTGTAAAGTGGACTGCTTTCTTACAGATGTTTGTAATCTGTACATCCCTGCCAGACTGTTAGACCAACAAAGCTGAAACAAACCAAAGTGTGACAAAGGCCCAACAGTGGGGAGAGTTTTTAAACATTGTGGTCGAACAAACTTAGACAGTTGATGGAATAATACATTTTGCATTAATATTTTTATATTTGTTTTGAGGGATATAAAGTCTGAAACTGAAATGTCATTATTTTCTAATTTCATTCTTTAAAGATTTTCCATTACAAACGTATGACAACAAAATGTGGACATTCATTGAAAATCTGTACATTTTAGACGTAAGGCCTATGACTTGATAGAGGTCACATGCATTCACATAAGTCAGTGCTGTCACATCTTGATGTAATTGCTGTAAAAATCATTGACCTTATACTTACTTACAATATCAAGTAATGGTATGCAAGGATATACCATTCATTTGTATTCTTAGTCATTTATTTTTCTATTCCAGGTTTATCATCTACTTTGGAAATGCAGCAGTTGCAAGAGTTTTAGTTCAGGGCTGACTGTCTGATGTTAACAGTACACAGCCATTACAGGGGTAAGTAAAGGTTGTGAGTGTTGCCTGGCATCAATGTTACTGCATGTATTTGCATAGGATGAAGGTTTTAGCCCCTTGGCTGATGAGCTCATGTGCTATCCATTGCCTTTTAGCCAGTGTAAGGCCATAGTGTGCATGTCTACATCTGGCTATACCCAGAGTGGCTGCTGGTTCCCTCTCTGACTCCTCACCTATGTGTGGCTGTGGCGACCTTGCCAGTGGTGGTGGGATGTGTGGCCTTTCCTCTTGTTGCACCTGCTGAAGCTGTTTTCTCAAGATAATGTTGTGATACATGGCACAGACTGTGAATATTTCAGCACATGTATGGGGATTGCACTGCAGGGTTCCCCCAGATGTATCTAGGCAGTTGAATTGTGACTTCAGCAACCAAACACATACTCTATATTTCTTGTTTGAGTTTGTGCCTCATTATAGTGTTCTTCAGCTGGTGTGTGTGTGGGCATTTCTGATGGGCATCATCAGCCATGGTGCCAGTGCATGTCTTGCAGCCCCCAGTAAATGACCATGTGGGATACCCCCCTCCCAGTAAACATCTCATACTTTTGAGGGTTGTGCCAGATATGTGAGTTGTGGTAACTGACAGGGTTGCCAACGCACACATTCAGGATGATTTCCTTAGCATTACACATGCCCTGGCAGTTAATATGGTGATAGACCTTTCTATTTATGTACACCCTTCCCTTTTCCCCTGGGTAGAGCTTTGATTTCTACATGTTTACAGTCTATGGCACTCAAGACTTCAGGGTAGTGTGCTACAAGGTAGAACTCCATCATAGTTCTGGCTCTTTCCTCAGCTGTATGGGGAAAATATGTGTACTCACTGGCATGTTACAGCATAACATTTAGAAACTGATGGAGGATGCTGATGCCTGTGACATCCCCATCATGTCCCCTGTTGGTCTTTGGAAGGTTCCTGTAGCACAAATTCTAAGTACTACACATCCCTTAGTCTCCACTGGTATTGGCTGCCCTCGGTTTGCCCTTGCTGTCAGTTGAGGACAACAGATGTTGCAGAGTTCTTGTAGTGTATCCCTATCCACCCTGTAGAGCTCTATAATTTCCACCTCCTGTAGATTATGAAAAGTTAAACAGGGTCTGAAAACTCTTCTCCTTCTTAGCCTTGGTCTATTAGCAGCAACAGCATAGACTTCAGCCTGTAGCACATACACATAAATTAAAGCAACAGCAGTGCCTAACATTGTTTCTGTCTAGACTCCTTTCCATGGCTGTATTCCAATAGGTTTTGGAATTCATAGGGAAAACCAGCACTGAGTCTACATGGTTGCTTTATAGCTTGTTGAATACACCCTCCATTTTGGATTGATTGATTAGCACACAAAACAAGTTATCTTCTTGTAATGCTCCATATCCACTCTAATAATTCACTTATAACAAAATTCTAGCTGGAAAGTTTGCAAATTTAATTATGGAAGGTAGAATGTTGGCTCAAACATCAAAGCTCTGTTTCACTGTTGTTATTAATAGATACTTTCACTTTACATTTCTGCAGTTACAGAGATCTACATGAGGAAATTAATTTTCTTCATTTTGAAGATGTTTGCCACATCCTGAGAGGCAGGGTAGTTATTGCAGTAATTTTCTAAAAGGGATGACATCTGTACATGAGAGTGTGGCTCTACGTATGTGCATTGAATATGTTTCATATTGTATTTGAGCACATTTTAAGAAAAATAAAACACATTGTTCATTATCTACACTGGTTACAAACCTGGTTTGCTATGATAGCCTCAATTTAAAGTACACAAAGACACTGCTATATTGTATCAAACACCAAAAATATAAATGAGATACTATAAGTTTCCGTACAGTTGTTTCAAAAAGTTTTTGCTGTCACATTTTAATGTCTATGGTTAGAATGTAATGTTGACCATAGGTCCTGTATAAAAGCTAAAATAAACTGAATGCAGAATGGAAAAATATAAGTAAGGTAGTAATATTCTAAAGAAGGCTATGTAGTGCTAATACAACCACAGCTGCTCAGATCCTAGGCTATTTATTTCAACCTGGCACAATAAAAATGCGCTGTGGGTTCCATGTTGTTTATATAGTCATTGACTTGAACCACAGAAAGAAAGATCAAAACAAGTGTGAAATAATTTTTTCCTTGGTTGGCTGAAGAAACAGATAAATCTTTCCAGATGGACAACACTAAATATACCATAGAAAGCATGCCGTTACATCACTACATCCAGCTGTACACACCCACATAGTAAAAGTGTTCAGGAAAATACTTTTGCCTTTCATCTTTCTGAACATGACTTGAATTAAATGTATTAATATCATTAGGCTGGAATGTCAAAAAGGGCCTGTCCTTTGCAGTATTCAATGTGAAGGTTTTGATTGGTGCATTGCATATGGCTAAACTAGCACAGAACAATTCCTTTAAACTGCAAATATTGCACATCTGTAACCAAAATGCTTGGCAACCAGACTTCTAAAAACATTGGGCTGAGGAATATGGCACTGTGGTTATGCAACCAGCTTGTGCCTATGCAAACCTTTAGTTTTGTAATAAGTTTGATATGTATCTGGAATGACTTAGTCAATTAATTTGGTTTCTTGTATTTCTGCTGCTGTTGCTCTGACTATGATGTTTTGACCAAACATTTTTAAGTGTTATAAACACTAACCATTAAGGGAACCCTAACTTTAATTTAAGTTATTGCAGCTTGTTTTATACATTGCCAACTACATTTATTAGTACTTGAAAATATTGCCAATCTGGTGATCATTAGGAAATATGAACTTGCAGTCTGGGATGTTGAGCTGATGGTTTTTTTATAGCAGACAAATTAATTTTGCACATAACTCCCAATATGTTAATTCATTCTATGACAAAGTGCAAATTAGGGACAAAGTCGGTCAATTTTTTTTAATAACTTTACTTACAATTCAGAAAGGAATGCTTAATTTAATGAACTGCAGCACCTGCAAAAGTGTCTGAACTCCCATCAGCCACTGTTTATATACCATGTGATCCTAAACATTTCATTTAGCATGCTTTTATTTTTTGTTTTTCTTTGGAGGTCCTCCAGCCTAAAATGTCTTATTTGTCTCACACATTTAAATATGTGAATAAATATGAAATCCATAAGCATTCTGTAGAAGAGACCATGTGTATGTAACTTTAAGAAGCATTTCCAGATGTAAACAAGTGCATGTAAATACTGGGCACATGCAGACAGCAGTGCCATTTTGAGAGAAAAGCCGAAGTGTTAACATATGAGTGTGATAGTCAATCTGTTTATAAGTTTATTTAAGTTTAAGTTACAAAGCCTCATTCTTGATGTGTTTGTGTGTAACAAAGCTGCTTGAACTGAGCCACAACTGTTCGTCTGTTTTATCCTGAACAGACGAGCAACATGGTGTCAGAACCAGGATGGTGTGTGTAACTTCTTCAAGCCATGAGGCAAAGTTGTATTGAGCAGATTGGGTGAAAACAGTGCTTCAATGATCAAAAAGGGCCAGAAACAAACTAAAGGTAACCAAAATGTGCACGAAAGATTTATTTTGCAAAGAAAATGAAATGGAGAATTTGCAAGGCACAAAAAGCATTATTAATCAAACAAGATGCACACAATGTATTATTAATCAAACGAAAGGCACAAAATGCATTATTAATGAAACAAAATGTTCAAAACTATGATATTTGATAAAACTAGCAGAGGTGTTCATATGGGGCTCAGAATTACCTTTGGTTTGCATTATGGGCATGTTTAAAGTAAAACAACCACAAGAAAAGTATAAAGAGCATGATAAGAGATTAAATGAATATAATAAGTACAATAAAAGGGCAAAATAAGCTTAAAGAGTAGGGTGACTGCAGTAGAAGACCATGTTTTGGGCATAAACTACAATTTCACATTGGCTGAAGGCATTCAAAGCATAATTAGAGTTATTCAAAGTATCTTGGGAGTGTGCAAAGTGTTTGCAGAGTCTGTGCTTTATTACGGTGCAATTATTTCAAAGATTTTGTTGTGTGCAAAGTACAGTTATATTGCAAAGTGCAGTGAAAGTGCAGCCATTTCAAAAAAGTTTCTTGTACTGTGTTCATTTATTAGCAGAGTGCCACCATTTCAAAGTATTTTTTACACTGTACATTTCACAAAGTACAGCCATTTTGAAAGGTTCTTGTGCTGTTTACAGTTTATTTGCAAAGTGCACTCATCTTAAAGTGTTTCTTACTCTGAGCTGCTTCTGCTGAGTACAATTTATTTGCAAAGTACAGTAGTTCTGGTATAAAGTCCTGGCATATATTTATGTGTGTATGTCTGTCTATAATTGCAAGCACCTTCACTACTGTGTGTTGATATCACAGAGCCATTTCTCAAACCCTGTCCACTTGTGTTTGATTATAATATTGCAGAGAACTGGAGAGTATTTGAGCAAGAATAAAATATTTTCATACAAGCAGCTTTTTCTGACAAAGATGCACATACAAGGGCATTCATTTTGCTTAACTTAGCTGGGTCAGAGGCCATTGAGAGAGAGCATTCATTTGTGTATGCACCAGCAGTATATGTAGGAGAAGAGGAAACTGCCATACTGTTGTACTGGCTGAATCAAGGGAAGACCTTGAGTGCTTGAAATGTAAATTTAGAGAAATGTGCAACCCCCAGACAAATATTACATTAGAGAGGCACCTATCCTATACAAGAGACCAAAAGCCAGGTGAAACTTTTGCAGCTTATATCATTGTCTTGAGAAATAAGGCTAAAATGTGTAGATCTGGTGACTTGAAAGATGAGTTAAAAAAGGACAGGCTTGTATGTGGTGTTAATAGTGCTGCAGTAAGAAAGATTTTGTGTCATGACAGTAATTTAATGTTGAGCAAAGCCATAGAGATTTCTCAAATCCATGAGCTCACACAAAGGCACACAAGTATGCTTACAAGTGATAACAGCTTAGTTTCAAGCAGCCTCTAGAGCAAGCATGCAGCACATGGCAAGCAGAAGCAGGCCTAAGCACACGGCAGCTGCAACCCCTATTTGTTCCTCTGGGAAAGCCTGTAACTTTCTAGAAGTTTCCAAGACTAGCACAGGAAAATGGACATACTCAGTGCAGTATGAGTCAGCAAAACTCAAGTCAAGTCTTATTGTTAACTATCACAACTGTTGTGCCAATCATGAGTCTAAAAGAGAAAAGTGCTTATCATTTGGTCAACAATGCCACAAGTGTAAACATTGGAACCACTTTCAAAAGTTTTGTAAATCAAGCAAGCCTCATTCAGTTATAAGAAAGGTCACTCAAAAAAGCAAGTTGATCATGTAGAAAGCTGCAACCCTACTTTCTATGCATATGGTGTATCAGTGGTCAGTAAAAAGGTTAATGCAGTAGATTTATTGGCAAAGAATGAAGAATTTTGTACTATCCTGAGCAATGGTAAGCACACAGAGCTCAAAGTAAACACTGGTTCAAAGTGTAATGTGATGTCAGCAGAAATATTTGCTAGAGTGAGAGCTGGTTAATGTGGCCAATTGTGCAAAGCTTGTTGCTTATGGATGTGAAGAGTTTAAACCGAAGGCTCACTAATGTTTTTATGCTATTCAGCTGGGAACAGTTACAGCTTGCAATTTTATGTAGTCCGAAGACCTGTGCAGTCATTAGTACTCAGAAACAGTTTGAGAATAAAACTGCTTTCTTTTACCAAAGAAGTACATCATGTAAGCACATGTCCCAGTTCCAGCTTTACTGATGCTATTTTCTCAGAGTATGCTGATGTATTTGACGATAAGTTAGGCAAACTTCCAGTTGTGTACTCCATGAAACTAGACCAAGAGGTCAGTCCAGCAAGGAGAGTTCCAATAGCTATTCAGGACAAACATCAAAGTGCAGTTAGACAAAATAGTGCAGCAAGGTGTGACTTGTCCAGTCACAGAACTGACTGAGTTGGTGTCTTTCATGGTCGATGCTCATAAGTAAAGTTCAGATGAAATCAGAATACGCATTGACCCAAGAGACTGGAATAAAGCATTAGAGAGACCTCAGCATCCTAGGGGTACAGTCGAGGATGTTGCCACCCTCATGCCAAATACCACTGTTTTTTTCTGTCGTAGATGCAAAGAGTTCATTTTGGCAAGTGATGCTTGATCGCATATCTTCACTACTGACAGCATTCAGTACCCTATTTGGTAGATACAGATTCCTTAGGATGCCTTTTGGAATATACTCTGCCAGTCAAGTCTTTCAGCTTGCAGTGGAGCAAATTTTTTCAGGCTATCCATGTGTTATATTAGTTGATTATTTTACTGGTTGGAGTTGATGGTGAAGCAGAGCATGACAGAAACCTCAGGAAAGTTCTAGACAGAGCAAGTGAAATGAACTTGTAGCTCAATCCTCTGAAATGTAAATGCAGACTACCAGAAATTACTTATGTAGTTAATTTATTTACCAGTATTGGCTTATGACCAGACCCTTCTAAACAAGCAGTCATTCTTGAGATGCCAGCCCCAGACAATGTCCAAGCCTTACAGCATTTTCTTGGTATGGTGAACTATTTGGGCAAATTAATCCCTGACCTTAGTGAGTTATCAGCTCCTTTAAGAGATGCAGGAATGTCACCTGGTCATGGTTAGAACAACACCAGAGAGCATTTGACAGCCTCAAACAGCAAATTGCCAATCCGCCTACACTGATATACTATAATGTCAGCAAACCAGTAGTTCTTTCCTGTTATGCTTCAAAGTTCAGTCTTGGTGCAGTTATTCTTCAAGAGGGCAGACCTGTTGCCTATGCATCTAGAAATCTTACCTAAACGGAGATGCAGTATGCTCAAATTGAGAAGGAACTGTTGGCAATTGTGTTTGTATGCTCAGAGTTCCATCATTATATCTATGGCCGAGCTATTCGAATAGAAACTGATGATCAACCTCCAGTCATTATTTTCAAGTAGCCTATCCATACTAGAGATTACAAAGAATGATGCTTAGATTACAAAAGTACAATTTCAAAATGGTCTATACAAAAGGCAGACTTCATCTGGCTGCTACCTTATCCAGATCACCCAGAAATGTCACAGAACAGCTTGATGCAGAGAGTTTTGACTTTGATGTCACAGAAGTGCGTAAGTTTTCTACCATCAGACTTGATGAGAGGTGAAAGGACTAGTATTTTGGCCTTCTCTATCAAAGGACATTGATAAAGTGCTTTCTTCTTGTTCAGTATGCAACAGTACTAAACTGCATTTGCAAAAAGAGCCACTTCAGCTACGCCAGATTCTTGAACTACCTTTGTCAACAGTAGCCAGTGACATATTTGAGTGGAATAATCAGCATTACTTAGTGTTGGTAGTCTCTTATTCAAACTGGTTTGAGATCAATCTGCTACCTAACCTAACATCCGGTGTTGTTATTACTAAGATGAAACATGATTTCTCACTCCTTGTTAGTCCACAAAGTTATTTCTGACACAGCACTGTGCACCCAGTTTACCAGTCAATTGTTTGACATTTGCAGAAGAGTGGGACTTTATCCACGTTGCTAGTAGTCCGGAATACCCACAGTCGAACGGCCTTGTTGAACATGCAGTACAGAGTGCAAAGCAATTTCTAGAGAGATTAAAGAATTACAATGCTGATATCTTCTTGAATCTGCTTAATCTCAGATATATACCCCTTGACAACCTACTTGGCTCGCCTGCTCAGAGCCTTCTATCTAGGCAAACCAGAACAACCCTGCCTATCAGTTATACTTTGTTGGTGCCTAATGCTAAAAACAACAAAGCAATCAAAGTCCAACTTTTTAAAAAGTATTCCTTTCAGAAGTCCAGCTATGATAAAATGAGCAGATTTCTTTGTCCGTTGAAAGAAGGAGAGACAGTGAGGATGCAAAATGCAAAAGGCTTTGATTAAATTGATCTAGTCAGGGGTATATGTGCTGAGCCGAGATTCTACTTAGTGGAATCTGAGGGTACAGAATACAGGAGAAACCGGAGGGATCTTCTTCCTGTGTCAGAAATTATATTGCAGCATTGTACCTAGACTCCAGATCTCAGAATAACCCTGACAATGTTCATACCGAAGAACATGTCTCAGTATCCATTCCTGTTCCTGATGAAGTCCCAAATGTCTCCAAAGTTGAACATTTCTTGAATACAGTCCCCTTTTCTAGACTGAATTCTGATTTTTATGTTATATGATCAGGTCATATTTCTAGACCTAGTGTAAAATACACAGCAATCTGGACATGATTGTTTTATATGTGTGGAATTTTGTATGACTGCATATCAAAGAATTAGTTCTGTATAACTGCATGTCAGAAGATCATCTCTGTGTAATTGCATGTTATTGAATACTGTTGTTTGGTGTACGATCTATTTCTCAAAGAGGGAGGATGTAGAACAGAGCATGTGCTGTAACTTTAAGAAGCATTTCCAGATGTAGGCACGTACATATAAATAGTGAGCACGTGCAGGCAGCAGTGCCATTTTTAGAGAACAGCCAGAGTGTTAACAAGTATGAGTGTAGTAGTCAGTCTGTTTATATTTATTTAAGTTACTAAGCCTCAGTCCTGATGTGTTTGTGTGTAATAAGCTGCTTGAACTGAACCCACAACTATTCGTTTGTTTTATCCCGACCAGACGAGCGACACATTCCATTAGCCTTTGATACTATTTTATTGTAAAGTACATGCTCTAGAGGTTAACTAGAAATGTTATGGCAAAATTGACTGGATTTAAGTAAGAGGTCATTTGATCTGAAAGGAAACAGCAGTGAAAGAAAGGTCAAGTTGTTAGTCTGATATTAATAGCACTTGTTCATAAAGACCTTACAAAAAGCAACCACATAATTCACTGCAGAAATACCTTTAGTGAGTCATGATAAGTCACATATTCTATGTCCGTTTAGGCATGAAGATTTCAACAGATAAGCAGTACTGTGGCATAACCGATGCCTTATTCCTTCCTGTTCATATGTCTGTGCTTTAATGGAGTGACCCCACTTCCAGCAGCTTGTATGCAAGGCCAGTTATGTACCCCATTCTCGCTCACTGAAACATGAGCAGTCACTTCTGCTTACTACTTGGTCTACAAATAGGCTAGAAAACTACATTTGTAACATTGTTGCCAACTTAAGCATATTTCATGCTCTACTCTGTTCTGCTGCTATGCACGGAACTTGCTCTAAAATATAAAGGCAACCACTGTACCCTCTAACCAGCTACACTAAATAAATTCCTAGAGAAAATGTATAATCACTGGTGTATGTGCAATGTACACATTCTTATTCCTCTACATTCTGACTCACAACACTGCATTGCAGAGAGAAAATGTTACCTACAACAACTTATCTTGGTTACAATTGTGATCGAGTCAACAGCATACCCAGTATCAAAATGCATTGCAGAACTGCAGCTTGTCCATGGCTTTGGTAAACTAAGGAATGAACAGTTCCAGCCCAGTGCTGAAAAGCTGACAATCCCCGGGATTCATGAAGCTCGGCACAAGGACGGCGTTAGGCTTGCACCGACCATGAAGAGTAGAGATGGTGCAGTAGCACCATATGCATATTAATGAAGGCGCGCTGCCGCCACATCCACATGCATAGGAAATGTGCCCGAGTGCATGGGGCGTGTCCAAGCATCGCACGGAGACGTGGACATGTCTGCTGTTCACATGCAACCTAAAATGCTGAATATTACAGCCTGCCTCTAATAGTAATCACACCTGTCAGTGTCCGTGGATACTGAAACGTATGCAAAGCATGCAAGACAGTTTTGCGAACACAAAAATAAGAAGCAAACACAAATGCACGTAGTTGAATATTGAGTACCCATCCCTCAAACAAATTACATTTAAAACCCCATGCCCGCATTCTATTGTAGTGTCGATAGTTATACCAAATGGAAGTGAAACACATAGTGTTAGCATGCCGCCAATAGCTAAGTCTAGCCCAATGGTCAGGGTTACCACCTGTCCCACATTGTGAGGGACAATCCCCCTCTGGGCAGTTGTGTCCATACCAAAACCATTATAAATGTAAAATATCCTATGATCGTAGGACATAATTATGTCCCACATCTTATGTAATAGTCACATACAATAGTTATTTCCATATGTAACATACCTACATGTTACTAGAAACAGAATAAGCAAGTAAACAAAACAGAAGAAGCAGCTAAACTGCTACAACAATAAGCTTACATTTAGGCATAAAACAAAAGTACTATCCATTGTACTGACCATGGGTATGTGCCGGCCTGTAAAATCTGATGTGTGTCCCAAATATATCCCATCCTGGCCATATGAAAAAGTGGTAACCCTACCAATGGTCAGAGCATTCACCCAAAATCTGCCCATTTGTGGTCCAAGGTGTCCTTGTCAGGATGGGCCAAAGATGAACCGGTATTACCCGAGTCTATCTACTATGTCATGAAAGATAAGTATTTGCATGTACCTGTGTGCATGATGTACAGCATGTGGAAGGTGAAAGATGCTAGGGTAGTCCTCACAGCCATACAGGTACCAGAGATATGTAGTGTATGCAATGTGTTCCCTTGACTGTGCCATGGGCCATCAACTAGAGAAGGGATGGATGGAGTGTGTGGAATATGGGTGTGGGGGGGATGGGTAATGTAATAATTCACCAAGGGGAGACTGTGCTGGATGCACAATAGGTGAACTGATGGTGTATGAGGGAGCAGTGGGTGAATCAGAAAGAAACACAAAGAACAAACATACACATCTGCAATACAACCTGACAGGCCATACTGTAGAACACAATCCCACAATCATATGAATATTAAAATGTGCGATACACATGTACAGAAACGTCACCAGCACATACCCACATAATGGTCCGGCCTGAATTGAGCCATCCAACCACAACACACCTGGATGTATAATTGAATACCCATCATTGCCTCTACAGCACACAACCCCCCCCCCCATTCCTGAACGTCCACAAAATCCAGTCATACTTGGGCTGCTAGCTTGGCGCAGCCATATCTGCACATAGTGACCACTACTCATATATAGTAGGCAGTCTCACCCTAGGCAGTCTCAGGATTGCAAACTATGTATCCCTTGCATGTATAACCCTATCACATTTTTGTAAATCCAAAAATATCAAACTTTATTTGTCTGTTCAATTTTTGGATATCCCTCATGGGATAAGTATCCTGTGTAAACATCAGACTTGGTGTCACGACACGATGTCCAGTCCTGTAGACATCTGGACACAAGTTGTATATGCAGTAGTCATTCACGAGACTGCTCAGCCTCCAGCCGGTAATGCAGAACCTACCACCCGGGATTAAACACCTGACCGTGATGCACGGCTCCCCACATGCATTATCGAGAATATATACTTTACACATTCGCATAGTGGCAGTTACATATAGGGTGATTAAGGTGCTGACATAAGCAGGGTACCTCCTGTCCCACTTTGTGAGGGACAGTCCCTGTTTGGGAAGGTGTGTCCTGACTAAAATTAATACAATGGCAAATGTCCTGTAATTGTAGGAAATAATTATGTACCATATTTCAGTTGCATAAAACAGTT
>NC_056731.1:1800634617-1800734617 GCF_019279795.1 Protopterus annectens | reverse complement strand
CTACAATAGGTATACAGTAGCATGACCCGGCAGATGGATGTGGGTCCCAAAACACGTTTACTTGTCTGCATTGCAGAGTATCGGTTCTGATGCATCAGCTATATGGGAGCAGATTGTATGAGGAACACTCATATAATATGATTAACTCACTGGACAGGCCGTCGATTCCGTACAGTCAATCGCCATGCTGTCGCCTAATGGTCAGCCATACCCAATACTGTAATCATGTAGTCTGATGTAATAGGCATCACAATAGATCGCTCCCACCCAGCATGAGTGACACATGCAAGCACCAATGTCGGTGCATGTGCAAGTGAGGGAGCGAGCAGGTGTAAGCATGTTTGGCTAGCCAATATGCGAGTATTGCACTGGTAAAGAAATGTGTAGTCTAACCAAATGTAAGAAGCTGTAACCAGAGGGCAGCAGTGCTTAACGCTGTGCAAACCCACACACAACTGCTCCCAACTGCTTCAATTTGCCTTACTCACTCCGTATCCAATGGGCATGTTCTGGCCGCAAACAAATAACCGTCCTTTGCAAGTGTTGGTAGCAACACCCTGCGCACACAGCTAATGTGAATTACCAATAAACCAAGGCAAATATACAGACAATAGACAGTACCACACACATATCGTACAGCACAGCCATCCAACAGTATAGCAATGTACCGGCAGATATGTCTGGACCACTGGTGTTTGCAGAGCTGGCCGTCTTGTGTTTACATGTATGATCATGCCCAGTATGACCATTCCGCATGTTGTCGACTGACATTGCCATCATACCTTCATATGTTTGAGCATGCCCAGTATGGCCAACTGTATCGCATGTGTTACATGTCCAGGTAGTCAGTACTGTGCTGCCAACCTCTGTGTTGTACACTGACAGGTGGCATGCTGTGTCTGCAGGGTATCCATCGGTCATGTGGCATTGACTGTTGCTACATTTCTGCACAGCATGTGGGGACATCCAACTGTATTCACATTCCTACACAGCACCAGGAGGGGGAGCACCTGACTGTTGCTATATGTGTACATTGGAAGGGGGGCACACCTGACACTTGTACACTTTTGCTACTACTGTACTGGTATGTCAGGTACTCCATTTCAGTGTTTAGACCTACCTATTGTGCTGGCTAGAGGCATACCAGTGTACTCCAGATCTTAGCTTTAAGACGTCCTAGCCTTCACAACCTATATCCAACTGCCTGGCCTGCTGTAGTCTGTCTGTGTGGGTCTGTGGGCGGGGGGTCATCCATTGGGCATATTCAGAGGCCATAGTACAAGCATTTGTCTGTGTTGGTCTACACCTGTCCAGCTGGTTGAGACTTGTGTGGGCTGTATGGACACACATGATGCTCAGCCCATTACCTGCAGTGGGTTATGACACCCTGTGTAATACTGGCTACTATGGTGACCCCGGTATGTGCTACAGATGTCATGGTGCCACTATGGACATCTACTGTCTGCTACCTTAACATTCGGCCACCAAATTCCCTTGCATGCTCACATCCATACCATAGCTACAGGTAACAACACATTCTAATACAACTGCCAATTGGTAGGTTGATT
The DNA here is from genome assembly GCF_019279795.1 of Protopterus annectens. Lineage (NCBI taxonomy): Eukaryota > Metazoa > Chordata > Ceratodontiformes > Protopteridae > Protopterus > Protopterus annectens. The sequence goes on along the minus strand of NC_056731.1, from coordinate 1,800,733,049 downwards.
GACTTACCTTGAGGGTGTGCCAGACCTGAGGATGGTGCTGCAGGGCTGCCTATGTCAGATGCACATAGTGAACTTCCTATACATGGCTGAGCACAGGTAGTGTCATGTTTGGCATCCCTTTTACTGCCTGTGCGAGTCAAAGAGGGTGACATTCCATGGGAACCTACTGTGTCAGTGCATATTCTATGCATTGCCTCTTTGCCAAGGCCAGGTCATACTGGCCATGCCTCCTTCTGCCTACTGGGTCTGGCTCAGGTTGTTCCTCCTCTGAGTCACTCTGTGCCTGTACAGGCCTTGACATTGGTGGGGGGCTGTGTGGCCCTGTCCCATGCTGTTCCTGCTGCAGCTGTTTCCACAGGATCATATTGTGTAGCATAGCACATACCATAACAATATAGGTGCATGTAGCTGGTGAATAATGCATGGCTCCACCGGATGTGACCAGACACCAGAACTGTGACCTGAGCATCAAAAACGCATGCTCTATTATATGTCTGGCCTGTGCGTGTGCCTCATTATGGCATAGTTGTTCAGGTGTGTGTGCATTTCTGATGGGTGTCATCAGCCACGGCTCCAGTGGATACCCAGCATCCCCCACTAGGTGACCGTAGGGGATGTCCATATTGGCAAAGCTGTGGTACAGCTGCGTCAGATGCCATATATCGGAATCATTATAGCTTTCAGGGCAGCCAGCACACACATTCAGTATAATGCCCTGGGCATCGCATGCAACCTGGCAGTTGATGGAGGGGATGCCCCTGCGATTAATGTAGGTCCTACCCTGCTCACTGAGTGGTGCTTAGATGTGTACATGCATTCAGGCTATAGCACCCACTACCCCTGGGTAGTCTGCCATTTGGTGAAAGAGACGCATATTGCTGGTCAACACCTCACGTGTGTTGAGGAAATGTACGTGCTCACTGGCATGTGGTGACATGGCATCCAGGAACTGGTGGAATACCTGGATGCAGATGCCTGTGAGATCCCCATGATATCCCTAGTTGTGCTTTGGGAGGTACCTGTGGCTAGTATACCTAGGCCTACACATACCTTGGTATCCCCTGAGATGGGTTCCCCTCGGCCTGTTCGATGCATCAGGTGTGGCCGGCACAGCTCAATAATCTGCTGTAGGAGGTCTCTGTCCACTCCATAGCGCTCCACTATCTACAGCTCATGTAGCCCCTGGTAGGTTACCCTGGGTCTGTTCAGTCTTCTCTGTCTCCTCACTGAGGGTTGTTCAGCAGCATTCACATCCTCACCACCCTCAGCCTCCTGCACATGTTGGTCTATATTGCCTGCTGCAGCCTTTTTCATTTAGTTGGATTGTTTTGTAAAATTTCCCCGCATGTATACACCGGTGGTGTAGAGTGTGGGCAAACCCAAGGATATGGTACTTGCTCACTTTATCATAGTGTTATGGGCTGGGCTGGGCCTGTAATCTGCTGATTGTGATAATTATCACCTGTTTGCCCAGCTTGTTCACCTTGACAACTCTCCTACTGCTGTTGTCCCTCCCAATTGCACTAGGCAGGTATAGACACACCCCTAGCTTAGGCATGCTAAGCCAGGAGCAATCCCGAGACACAGGGTTCCAATCAACATACAGTATGCCTGACACCCCCCATGCTTTCACCTATATTCGAGTCCTGCACCCAGCTATATATACACATACACTCTTGGGACCTGCATCACACACTGGGGATAAACGGGATTCACTATTTGTCTTCTAATGCATAGTTACATGACCCATACTAAGCCACCCCAAAAATAACCACTGCTTACCGTCTCGCAGACCCACACACAACTGGTTAAAAGTGCCTTACTATCACTGTTTTCAATGTCCCTTGTTCTTCCCAGTAACAAAACAACTGGCCTCTGTACGGCTCAATACCAGGACCCTGCACACCACAGATGATGTGCTTTACCACTAAGCCATGGCAAATACACATACATCTGAGGTTATCACGTACAGATCATCCAGCACAGGCATTCAACAGTATAGGACATGTATTCCATCGTGTAGCTTTATGTGTGCTAATGTCCACATATATACATATCTATATATATATATATATATATATATATATATATATATATATATATATATATATATATATATATATATATATATATATATATATATATATATATATATATATATATATATATATATATATATATATATATATATATATATATATATATATATATATGTATATATATGAGACACCAAAGCATTAGACAAGAATGAAAAGGAAACCACATGCACCTCCTGCATTAAGTACTGGTGTTAATGTCAAGGCAAGTGTGTTTGTGTGTGTCACATATGTTCAGACTGTATTAAGGGTAAGATTAGGGCTGCTGGCACTACTCACCAGACCTATAGCTGAATGTATGTGTATGTCTTGCCAACCCAATCTCTTGGCCGAGTGTGACATTTATGGCCACTATATAGGAAAACAACAAAACATGCTTCTCAACACATCCAGTAGCTAGCCACTCACAGACACCAACACATAGAATATGACTGCCAAACACACACACCTGTCATGTCTTGGAATAGAACACCAACCTGTCTATTCTATCACACTACAGCTTTACACAGTTACAGAATGTGCTACCAAGATTACTGGGACACAACACTCCCAGAGGTGTACTTCTAGTTGGGTGACATCATCAGCAATGGCAAAGTCGGCGATAGGGATTGTATGGAGTGTGAGCAGTCTAAAAGCATTATTCTGTCCCCAGGCAGATGGAGACACACATACACACAGTTAGCATGGCTGGGATTAGAACACCGACCTAACTATCTTATCACACTACAGCATTACGCAGTTACACAACATGCTACCGATATTACTGGGACACAACACTCCCAGAGGTGGACTTCTAGGTGGGTGACATCATCAGCAATGGCAAATTGTTGATAGGGATTATATGGAGTGTGAGCAGTCTAAAAGCATTATTCTATCCCCAGGCAAACGGAGACACACACACACACGGTTGGTATGGCTGGGATTAGAACACCAACCTAATTACCTTATCAAACTACAGCATTACACAGTTACAGAATGCACTACTGAGATTACTGGAATACAGCACTCCCAGAGGTGTACTTCTAGGTGGGTGACATCATCAGCAATGGCAAAGTCGGCGATAAGGATTGTATGGAGTGTGAGCAGTCTAAAAGCATTATTCTGTCCCCAGGCAGATGGAAACACACACACAGTTGGCATGGCTAGGATTAGAACCCCGACCTAACTACCTTATCACACTACAATATTACGTAATTACAGAACGCGCTACCGAGATTACTGGGACACAATACTCCCAGAGGTGTACTTCTAGGTGGGTGACATCATCAGCAATGGCAAAGTCAGCAATAAGGATTGCATGGAGTGTGAGCAGTCTACAAGCATTATTCTGTCACCAGGCAGACGGAAACACACACACACAGTTGCCATGCCTGGGAAAAACACCGACCTAATTATCTTATCACACTACAGCATTACACAGTTACAGAACGCACTACTGAGATTACTGGGACAGAGTTCTCCCAGAGGTGTACTTCTAGGTGGGTGACATCATCAGCATTGGCAAAGACGGTGATAGGGATTGTATGGAGTGTGAGCAGTCTAAAAGCATATTTCTGTCCCTAGGCAGACAGAGACAAACACACGCCAGTGGTGGGATCAGGACAACTGGCTATCTGTGGACCACTATTACAATACTACACAGATATGAGCCGCGCCACAGACACTACACCTTTCAAGACTGTCAATATGACCTTCTAGGAAAGTGGACATCGATATGGATGCTGGTAGTTACAATGTATATACTTGTGAACCTGTGTGTTCAATGTAGGTATCCATCTTGAAGTGGGGTATGGCCATCTGTTGACTGGACGACTACTATCGCTATACAGGGTTACAATAGAGGCACATAACCGACACAAGGTATCACTGGGCATGCTCACACACTTAGTAGCACAAGGCCATTTGGAATGCACTATATGACCATCTATACAACGTTATACTGGGCATGCTCACACACTTAGTAGCACAGGGCTGTTTTGTATGCACTCTGATTCTAAACACGGAAGGGCACAGTGGCCATGCTATTACACTTAGACGTGAACAATACATTGTAATGAACTCGGATTTCGATAGTTGTCATTGTTAGCAGGAACGCTGCACTACATATATCTGACACCAGTCTTCTACACAACATCTGCTGCTGTCCGTCACCTTAGATGTACCAATCTAAACCTAGCACACTACTACCACCCATGGTGATGTCCTGCCAGGAGTGGCTACTTTGCCCATATAGTGCCATTCATAGTCGAATGTCCTGAGACCAGGTTAACACCTTGACACCTAGAGGACAACTGCATTGTATGTGTATGCGAAACAGTGCTAGATGTGTAGCGTTCGAAATCCCAGCTGCCCAATGTAGATCCAACAATGGGGAATACTGACATCCGTGCAGTGAGGAACACCTGGCTGAAGGCTTAGTTGTGCACAATAGCACTACCACCGTATACCTCGGACACAGACATGTGGGCCATAACACAGGTACGGACCACTCCAGATGGTGGTGTCCCCACATACATGAAGGCCACTCACATGTACTGACCAGTACACCCTCAAAAGGCATCACAAATGTGTCAGGTGCAGATCACAGTGTCAAAAGTCGCATTCTAGGATGTAGCCCTCAGACATCACCATGTCCTTGGACCAGCAACACACATCCATACATGTGGTAGAACATATAATAGTACAATACCATGTGACCCATGACCAGTGGACTGTACCTAGCTCTACATCAACTGCGCAGACTACCCATGTACTGACACCATTACATCATGTGTTATGCAATGCAATGATACCACTGTTCATAACCAGGTCGGCTGTACACATAACAGGGGCACTGGGTCATATACAGCAGTAACAGATGACTGTTGCTGTACACCAGTAAACACCCTCATGTTTGGATATGACATACATGTACCTGCCATGGATATGTACATGCCACACACACAACACATATGTATATAGCATAGCTGTTGCTGTCCTTCATGCAGACAGGTGGCTACAGCAATTACACACATGCACATGGAAGGTAGGTCCATGGCTATTGAATGCTAACAGTACATAAGGTGTGATATCAATGCTGACTGAGTTAACATTTCCTCTGTACTTCCCATGGCAACTATCATATCATACAACAGTCCATGTGTCATGTATGTCATCACACATGTCCACCAATTGCAATGGCTACAAACATGGCTAAATGACAGGCATGTAGGACCTACATACATGTACATGTAGCAGTGTGCGTTCAGCTACCATGCGTGTGCAGTAGCTGATGTTTGCAGGTGACGTGTGTCTTACTACAACATGCAGTTGCAATGCAGCCCCATCATTGCCAACTGTATATGATGATATACTGACAGTACGGTAAGATGTACATCAGATATGGACGGATGTGTGGACATAACTAAGTGGTGGGCCATCTTTGCAGATGGATGTTTGCTGAGGACAGCTCACAGGTGTGTCACAAGCAGTCCTACAATAACATGTGCAAACACTAAACTATGTTTCTGTTAATTGAAGGGGAACACATACAACCTACACAGTGGTCAGGGTGTCACTGACTGTAAATCACTTGACACCTGTAACATTTAAGACCTCCCATGTGCATATATCAGCACAATTGCCAAAGGTAGCTTCGGTACACATTGTAATGCAGGCAATACTGTTGCATGTCTGTCATACATATCATAAGATAGCAGGTGTTTGATTCACAGAACTGCCATGTGTGTTTGCTTGTGTGTCCATATATGCCACGTATGGTGGTGAATACATCCCAATTGTTACTCACTCTCCTGTACACTGTTGTAGAAATCTGTACATACTGCATTGTAGAAAGCAAGACATAGGCAGGGGTGGGGTATGTATCACACACGTGAGCTATCTGTATGTGCATGACATAGGTGCATTCAATTGTGGACTCCACAGTGTGTGTGTATGTGTATGTATGTATGGCTGTCTGGTCCATGGAGTGAGGATGTATGTTACCATAGTGAACAGATAGGACCCCTAACCCCTCCAGGTGATGCAATCTACTACCCTGTTGATGCCATCGATCTTAGGCATTACTGACTACCTGTACATGTGTATTCTCCGTGTCACATCATGTGGGTGCACAGTACTGTAATAGTGATTACCACATAGGCAGGGGTCCTCACCTCAACACTATCAAGTGTGTGTGTGTGTGTGTGTGTGTGTGTGTGTGTGTGCTACAGTGTCATTGACCCCATGAGTGTGGACGTGTTACTGTGTGTCTGAATACATGTGTGCGAATACCTGTGTGCGTGTGTGTGTGTGTGTGTGTGTGTGTGTGTGTGTGTGTGTGTGTGTGTGTGTGTGTGTGTGTGTAGTTGTGTGTTCTCATCCTGTAATGTGAATGTGTATTATTGCTACACAGTGAGGCCTCAAGCTATCAACTGGCCTCTACCCTTGTCATCAGCTGGAATGCTATGTAAACTCCCCGCCCCATGTAACTGTACCTGTGATGTCACCCGGTATGGATGTCACGTCTCTAGCCACTGTAGCTTAGTGCACAGCTCCCATGCTCTTGGATCAGTAGATGTGTAGACATCTTTGGAATGTCAGCCTTTCTAACAGTGAGGTTGAAGCTATGAATAGTATGCTGATATTGCCATACATACGTGAGAGTAGTCCACATTTACACATGGGAAACTAACTGCAAACACAGACACTCAATGGCATATGCAATTAGACCTGAAGGAGGGAAGCAGGACATCATGACCAACATGCTGTTACTGTTGTTACCAAGACACATAATGTGAACAGAAAACAATGCATTCTAAACCTGTACTACATGGTATGTCTGCTGCATGTCAACAGTACACAACAATTGTAATCTACACTTATCTCCCTATTCTGTTCACCCTGTGCATCAGACCATATGAGCATGTCCCTGCACCGATGGTGTGGATGACAGAGATGCGGCACAGGCATCATCATATGCACAGGGTGATAATGTTTGCCAGGGGCCTAGGCTACATCATGTGTGTGGGTTAGGGCCTGTGATCTAAGTGGCCATGTGTGGTTGTTGTTTATGTGTGTGTTATGGTGCCCTACAGATATTTATGGTGTGTGCATGTATGTGTTCACACAGTTCTGCCATGTGTCTGGCCTACACAGGGGTATTATTGACAGCTCCAGACTGTACAGACAAGGTTTTACGGCTCACAGTGTCAAGCCATGGCCACGTGACCTGTGCCTGCCAGGGGTTGCACGGGCACTACCAGGCAGAGGTGCAGATTGCGTACTGTCTGATGACACATGTCCACTGGAACCATGTCCCTGTTGGGACCATCCAGGGCCACGTGCACTTGGCCTGCTGTGTCCTGGTCTGGACAGCACAGCACCAGCTGCACTGCTGCTGCTACCGCCACTATGGGAGCGGGCATGTGAGGTAGCTCGGTCAAGTTGACCTGCACCAGGTGTCGTAGCTGGCCTACATCCATGTGCCCTATGCCCCACTCCTACTAGATGTTCCAGCACAGACAGCTCACACTCGCGGATTGTCATGCCACAGTCAAGGATTCCAACCATGTTACCCAATCGTCTGTTCAAAACCTCAGCAATCTGCTGTTGAGCATTTGCCATTGCCTGGATGTTGTTGTTTAAAGAACGGATAGCAGCCCTCTGAAGCCTCTGCCCTTCTCTGTTCTGCCATTCAGCACATGCCTGTGCAGCCATTACAGCCTGAAACATGTGTCTGGTGACACCAGCTATTGTGCTCTGTCCTGTAGGGGCATGTCAGCCATAGGTCCTCCTATGAGCAGCACTGGTCACATGCCTGTGTGGCCCATCTCCAGTCATTTGCCTGACATCATGGTGTAAATACACACCTCCCATAGCCACCACACTTTCCTGTTGCTAGCTACCAAATGCCAACTGTCCTTCCTCTACGGCCACTGGTGATGGGGTATGTGTTGGCATGAGATCTGTGTGCGGGGATGAGGGAGATATAGGTGGAATGGCAACCAATGGCACAGATTCAGCCCTGACAACTCTGCCTGTGCCTCAAGCATATGTTCATCATTACTGTTAGAGTCTGAGGGGGCACTAATATCAGATGGACCGCAGGAGTGTAATGCACCTACATCACCTGTGAGGGCAGACAAAGACTCTACATTACAATACAGACACACACAGACACACACCATGCATGTGAGTTGACAGAAGGCATGCAACATGCATGTGATACAGCAGACGGCATACAGTTTTGACAATAATAGTGGTAGTTATCATACATTCCTGGGTTGCACACAACAGCTCTAATCAATGTACAGTATGCCTGACACCCCCCCATGCTTTCACCTATATTCGAGTCCTGCACCCTGGCTATATATACACATACACTCTTGGGACCTGCATCACACACTGGGGATAAACGGGATTCACTATTTTCCACCTCATTTGCATAGTATTGTCTTCTAATGCATAGTTACATGACTCATACTGAGCCTCCCCAAAAATAACCACTGCTTACTGTCTTGCAGACCCGCACACAACTGGTTAAAAGTGCCTTACTATCACTGTATTCAATGTCCCTTGTTCTTCCCAGCAACAAAACAAATGGCCTTTGTACGGCTCAAAACCAGGTCCCTGCACACCACAGATGATGTGCTTTACCACTAAGCCATGGCAGATATACATACATCTGAGGTTATCACATACAGATCATCCAGCACAGGCATTCAACAGGGCTGGCATAATGGTTAAGGTGTTCACCTTACAGACACAAGATGCAGGGTTCAATTCTCACATGGGGTAATTGGCTAGGCTTAAAATGGCCCACAGGGGCAGTAAGCCTAGTACTAATCTATGAACCTATCTATGAACAGTATAGGCCATGTATTCCATCATGTAGCTTTATGTGTGCTAATGTCCATATATATATATATATATATATATATATATATATATATATATATATATATATATATATATATATACACACACATACGTAGATCTAGAATATATATCTCAACAGAGGACCAGGTGACACCAAAGCATTAGACAAGAATGAAAAGGAAACCACATGCACCTCCTGCATTATGTACTGGTGTTAATATCAAGGCAAGTGTGTTTGTGTGTGCCACATGGGTTCAGACTGTATTAAGGGTAAGATTAGGGCTGCTGACATTACTCACCAGACCTATTGCCGAATGTATGTGCATGTCTTGCCAACCCAATCTCTTAGCCGATTGTGACATTTATGGCCACTATATAGGAATGTGGAATATAGGAACACGACTGCATGGATCATGCTATCCCAAACAGACCCATGATGGTACCCACCAGAAAATGGAGGCCACACTGGTGGTCCACTGCCATGGACATAATGTACAACAGAAGGAGGAGACTGTTGCAAAGTAGAATACAATCCAATGTGTGGAGGAGCTCCCTGGTCAGCCTCAGTAAGAATCTGAGATCCTTTATCACATCGTCCAAAGCTAGCTACGTAAACATAACCATGACTAATTCCAAGGACTACCACAAAGCGTTCTAGAGGTATGTCACTACTCTTGATGGCGATACCCACATCTGCTCTGACATACAGCAGTAAGGCATGAACATTACAGAACTGACTAATATTGGCAACATCCTGGTAGATAGGTTCAGTGCTAACTTTACATCCCTCTCACACCCTATAGGGCCAATATCTATACAGGAATGATGCAGAGTGCCTGCGATCACAACTACGCAGTTCAAAGCTGCAATCTCTAAAGCCAAGAACACAGCATCCATGTGACCATGCAACATCCCAGGCTGCAATTTCCACGAACTTCAGAATGAACTGGCTCCCCACTTAGGCACCATATTCAATAATAGCCTTGCATCAGGCATTGTGGCCCCTGAATGGCACACAGCAACAGTTATCACACTCCACAAAGGTGGTTCCACAATGGACCAGGGGAATTATTGCCCTATATGCCTGACTAGACTGTTCTGCAAGGCTATGGAGCACATCATCGTGGATCTCATTCACAGAGACATTGGTGGCCTCCAAACCTTTGATCCCACCCAGTTTGGATTTGTTAGGGCCAGACCATGCCTCCTAAACCTGGTGGAGTCCTTTGAGACAGTTACCAAGGCAGTAGATGAGGGCAAGGAGGTCCACACAGCCTACCTTGACCTCTCAAAGGCTTTCAACACCGTTCCCCATTCTGGTATTATCACCATACACATCCACCTGTACATTAACCCCTACGTCATGAGATGTTATGCAAAGTGGCTCATGGACAGAACCCACACAGTGAGGGTAGCATACCCTAGGTCCTACTGTAAATCAGTTACAATCGGCGTCCCCCAGGGATCAGTCATAGGACCCCTCATGTTCGGTATATGCTTCTCTGAGGTACAGGCTAGCACAGGAGGACTTAACCTGAAAAGGTTTGCAGACGACTGCAAACTAGGGGCCATGATTGATTCCCCAGCTGATACAGACGCCCTCCATAAGGGTGTCACTGGGACGGATACCTGGTGTCAATAACATGGCCTCAAGCTGCATGCCACGAGGTGCATAGACATCCCCTTTGGATTACACCAATCACCAGAGGACTATTACATAGGTGGTAGTCCCCTACATACATAAGATGTAATAAGTTATCTTTGAACCCAAGTAGATATCCTTCTACGTGGCCTCCCTAATCTCCAATGGGTTTTGTAGCCAGAACAAAGGCAGCCATTGTGCCTCTCTACTCATGACTTATGAAACACATTAAGGGGTACAACACCCTATTTTGGATGTATCTTACGAGACAACAGTGAATGCTTGAAATACCACAACATTACCACACCAAGAGGAATACTGACCTCCGAAAGATGACGTATGCAGCCCAACTACAGAAACTCCAACTGTACTCGTTTGCATACCGCATACTCAGAGGTGACCTCTGCTGAACATACAAGGCCCATGTCCAAAACAGTATTGATGGATATGCTCCACATAAGCAAAAGCCCATGAGAACCACATGCTCTGGGATATGTACCTAAACGCAACAATGACTAGGACGTGCTGAAGGGATACATTCCTGATCCGGACACTCCCCATGCTTTGGAACATGATTCCTATGTACATCAGGCAGGGACCCTCACTAGCACTCTTCAAGAGATACCTCGATGGGTGGATGGGAGACAGACATGTACACCAAGGATGACTGCAGTGGCTCTGCTGTACAGAGGCACAGGAAACTAATGTCTCTGCTGTTCACAAGCACAGGAAACTAACCTAGGGAGGTGCCGCAAGTCAAAACACTGTAGCTAGGCTTATGAATGGCCTTGGCCAGACAGCATAGTACCTAACTATGAACCTATGAATCTATTACATGTCCTTTGTGCATGGATAATTGACTAGCTCTTCCATTTCAATTAGCTATCATGCTGATACACTGTCTGGTGACTACAAGTCATATGTATCCTGTTATTGTGTATTGTACATGACAATAGACATACCTGATGTTTGCATAACATAACAGTAATGCTATGTAAAATGTTAGACATATCTACCTGCAATACTGTACATTACACATTTTTGCCACAATATCCCACAATGATAATCATAATTGCACAGCAGGACCACCTTAGACATGTTATTCTCAGTTATACGGCCATATATATGCCTACTGTTACAGTATATCAGCACATACTATCCCCTGTTATGGCACGTACTTATTGGACCAACCCTGCCACTGACAGAGGCTGGAGTGGAATTGCTGTGTTCAAAGTCCTTATATAGCACCCCTTGTGGTGTATGAGGTGTTTACCTTGTGGCCTACAGTAGTACACACAATTTCTACGAGCGTTACTATGCTCAGCAATACATCACTACATAATACCTTTACCCACTATATGCATTGCGTACACTTTAATTATTACAGAACAGGTACTACATACACTGACATACTGAGTGTTCTACATACCTTATTAGTAACCCGAGTTGTTGTAGATGGTAATATAAATCCTAATCGTTTTGTGTTGCAATCCTCGTTGTAACATTTTTCTGGTATGTACAGACGGTTTGAATGTATGACAAGCCATCCTTTTATACTTAGATATCAGTAACATGTGGTATCCTGCCACCAATTGGTGTTCCGGAGTAAATGATTACATGCACATCAGCTGTGCAGCTACTCTATTAGCCAATGACATGACAACAGTGGTGTATAACTGAATACTCCACTTGGGCATTGTCTCTTTGTCCTACCTTCGAGGAAGATGGCCTGGATGTGTTGTTTGTGATGAATTGCAACAGCTATATGGAGACACACAGAGATATATTAACTTCATGGCCCCCGTGGACTGTGTGTAATGGCTAGAGGATGTAGTTCTACATGTGAGTCTAGCTGTTATATTTACAACACTGCTACTTCTGCAGGGTTTGTACCTGATACATCTACAAATGTTTAGGTCTGGCAAGGATGTTTGGGCAGCTCAAGGCTATGTGGCTATGCATAGAACATTAGGTGTTTTGAACTGTGCTCACCTGACATCTTTGGTATACTGTACATGTGTATCATACTGTGCTGTTAATCAGTAATTGGTAATACTTCCTGGTGTACGCACAGCCATCTGATATGGGATTATAGCAACCAAACCCTGTAACATCAGCGTCTGTTCCATTGTACAACAGCAACGATTTCACATAGGGCAATTATAGTGTGTCTCTGACAAAGTATGTTAAGGCTTCTGCAGATGTCATAGAGTGAGCAGATGTTTGTGATGTTATTACAGTACGTATTGCAATTGTTTTGGGTGTGGGGGAGATGTAGGTGGATGTACATAGCAGATGCAGGTGTGTAGGAACGGCATTTATACATATTCGATATGTGTGTGAGGGCTCCTTCCCTATTTGAAGACCTATCCTTTAGTGGACTAATACTATGGTAACTGCAGGCTGATTCATTAAGCCATTGTTAATTGGTTCCTGTATAGCATGCAGGTGATTTTGGTCCTTCAATCCCTTCGAAAATACATCGGTATGTAATGAAATGTTGCTACATGAAAGCTGTCTCATGTATTTCTGTCACAGATATTTGCACTCATTTGAGTTGTGTTGGTGACTGAACCTCTTTGGCTTGGGTTGCCACCTTTTCAAATGGCCATAGTGGGACATTTACAGGACACACATCAGATTTTAGAGGCCGACACATACCCACGGTCAGTACAAAGTATAGAACTTTACATATATGCCTATATAAAAGCGTATTCTTGTAGCGGTTTAGTTGCTTATCCTGTTTCTTGTTACATGTAGGTATTTTAGATACAGATGACTATTTTATGCAACAATTACATTAAATATGGAACATGCGAAATGTCTCGAGATTGTAGGACATTAGTATTTGTACTCATTTTGGTCAGGACACTACCGCACGTAGAGGGACTGCCCCTCGCAAGGTGGGACAGGTGGTAACCCTATCTTTGGCTCATGTCCATAGCACATATTTGTAATAGTGTATAGACATATATACTCTCCATATCCTTTGTTCATAACGTTCGGTCGTGGTGGAATGTGTGATTGATATGGTCCATGCTATACACATATTTGAAGACTTCAACCACTGTATACAGCATACCCATGGATTCAGGAATGCACACACTTCCAGCGACCACATTACCGTTCCCAGACTCCCAAAACCCACAATACCGAACATTCAAACTCGGACAGTCAAACTCCCGGAACTAACACAAACACAGAACACACACACAGACACACTGCTACCCATCACATCCAAACAAAACATCCTATACTACGTATGGCCAGGTGGCCATGCCCCCATACACCCCCCATGTGGGTGGCTGTGCACTCCACACCACACCTACTTTAATAATCTACCTCCGAGATAGCACAAATAGACACACAAATCAAACCCACGCACACACATTACATAGGTACATAGGTAGGTACTAGGCTATTGGCCCTAGGGCCTATATAAGCCTAGCCAAAGGTACCCTGACTTTTGCCACCCAAGAAAATTATTTTCCTGTGCCACTGTCGAGTGGAGCCACAGAAGTGATCCCCGGGGTGAATTTTCTATCTCCCATCCAATCATCAAGATTTTTCTTGAACAGTGCTAATGAGGAGCTTTGTTTGATATAGATAAGTAGTTTGCTCCAGAGTATGGGAAGTCTCTGGGACAGGAATCTATCCCTCCAGCATGTTCTGTTTATTGTGGTGATGAGGTTTAGGTCCCTAGAGCGTGTAGCTCATAGGGATTGGGATTTCTTTAAGTGGAGCATGTCTAAAAGCTCTGGGTTTGACATAGCTTTGTGTGTTAGGCAGAGATCGCCTCTGAGTAGGCGATATGCAACAGAGTAAAGCTGCAGTTTTTTGAGACGGTCTGCATAGGGCATCTCTTTGAGGCCGTAATCCTCTTTGTGAAGTATTTCTGTGGTCTTTCCAGTTGTTGTAGATGTCTTGTGAGGTACATACCAAAAGGGGCATTGTACTCTATAATGGGGCTAATGAGTGATGAGTAGAGGGGAACAATGACCTCTTTTTTCCTGGATGAGAAACCTTTTGTGATGAGGTGTGCCACATAGAAGGATTTCCTGACTACTGTGGTGATGTGATTATCAAAGGAGAGACTACTGTCCACCTGTGTCCCAAGGTCTCTTATCACACTTTCGGTGTTAAGTAAACTACCACTTATGTGGTAGTTCATGGGTACTGAGTTTTTACCAAAAGGAATGACAATGCACTTTTTGGCATTGAGCTTGAGGACATGGCTTTGACACCAGGCATCTGTCTCAGCAAGGCCCTTTAGTAGGATGTCCACATCTTTTGGAGTTTTGATTATGGCTCCTAGTTTGCAGTCATCTGCGAACTTCGTTAGCCAAAGACCTTCTGTGTTGGCCTGTACTTCAGAGAAGAATATATCAAACAGGAGAGGACCCAGGACTGAACCCTGTGGTACTCCACTTGTCACTGGTATGAAGCTAGATTTGGAGTCTGCTACTTTCACAGCGTGGGTTCTGTCAGTGAGCCAGTTGGCAACCCATCTTGTGACATAGGGATTTATACCTAGTTTAGTGAGTTTATCTATAATTCCAGAGTGAGAGATGGTGTCAAAAGCCTTGGCGAGATCTAGATAGGCTGTGTGAACCACCTTACCCTCATCTACGGCTTTGGTGACTGCTTCAAAGAAGTCTATCAGGTTTAGGAGACATGATCTGCCTTTTACAAACCCGAACTGGGTGGGGTCCTGCGTTTGGAGATTACCAATGTCATTGTTTATAAGTTCCATGATGATACGCTCCATAGCCTTGCAGACCAGGCTCATTAGGCTAATGGGGCAGTAGTTTCCGGGGTCTGTGGTGGCTCCCCCTTTGTGGAGTGGGATAACAGTTGCTGTGCGCCATTCAGTGGGCACATAGCCTGAGGTGAGGCTATGACTGAACATGGTACTTAGGTGGGGTGCCAGTTCATTCTGTAGTTCATGTAGAACACAGCCTGGGATGTCATCAGGTCCCATGGATGCTGTGTTCTTGGCTTTGGATAGTGTGGTTTTTACCTGTGCAGCCGTGATTACAGGAACTTTGCATTCTTCTGGTATAGAGATGGGTCCTTTAGGGGATGACAGAGGGGTAAAGTTAGCACTGAACCTATCTGCCAGGATGTTGGCAATATCCGTTGGTTCTGTATATTTAGTGCCATTGTGCTCTAACTCAGAGCAGATCTGAGTGTTGCCACTGAGATTCTTGACATAGCTATAGAATGCTTTGTGGTTGTCTTTAGAGTCAGTGGCAATTTTGTTTTCATAACTAGCTTTGGAGGATTTTGGGAGGGATCTCAGCTTCTTACTGAAGCTGACCAGGGAGTTTCTCCAATCATGGGATTTTACTCTTTTTTGCAACAGTTTCTTTCTTCTGTTGTAGAGTTTGTTTATGGCAGGGGACCACCAGATTGGCTTCCTTTTTTTGGAGGATAGCATCTTGGTTCTGTTAGGGATTGCACGATCCATGCACTCATGTAAGTGCTTATAAAGTGCATTTGTGTAGGATTCAGCAGTCATACCTCTATTGTCCGTCAGCATGGGTGTCGTGAAGTTTGCCACTTTTGTCTTAAGAAGCGTGAAGTTGGCTTTGGAGAAATTTTTTACTGTGGTTTCCCTAATGGGGGTGGGGGAGGGATGTGGATGTCTAGGGTGATTAGCTTATGGTCGGATCTGACCAACGTGGAATTGACCTCTGGTGTGGGGCACTGGTTGCCCATGTTGGTAATAACCAGGTCTAGGATATTGCTGCCCCTGGTGGGGTTGTGGATAAGTTGATCCATGGCATTGGAATTTATGAATTCCAGAAAACGTTGAGCACAAGAGTTGGTACATGAATAGTTTTCCCAGTTAATGATAGGGTAGTTGAAATCGCCCATTATTAGGGTGTTAGGTTGTAACCTAATATTTTCCAGTGTATTAAGAAATGAGGAGTGGGAATCCTGAGGCATGGTGGGGGATCTGTAGCAAGCTACAATTTGGACTGCGGACTTGCCCAGAGTTAGTTGCACTTGGATAATCTCGGATGCATTATGCTGAGCAACTAGCCTGGAGGTGTGGATATCCTTAATGAATATGGACACGCCTCCGCCTTTAGTGTTTTGGTCCAGGTTAGGTGGCCGAAAGGTGTGGTATGAATTATAGCCTGGTAATGCAGGGGTACTCTCTGGAGCCTTGAACCAGGTCTCTGTCACTGCACAGATGTCGATGTTCTCCATGTTAAGGAGTGCCTCGAGAGAGTGCATTTTGAGGTTTAGACTTCTAGCATTGAGTAGCAATACCCTCAGATTCTTCTTGCCTGTACCTGTTAGGGTGGTGAATTTGTCATTTGAACCTTGCCTAAAAAAGGCACTATAGGGGTGGCTAGAGCCTTAGCCAGTATCCAAAATCCCAGGAGTGACAGGTACAGGCCATCTCTGGCAAAGCATCATGGTTTGTCGATCATGTCATCCCAGGCAGACAGATACTGGATCCCCTTAGAATGACACCAGAAGCTTAGCCAATTATTTTGTCCTTGTACTGTGGTATCATTCTGGGTGATGGCAGGATGCTACTCAGGGCTAGGGTCATAACTGCCTGGGATACAAGATCAGACAGCTCCTCCATGTCCCTTTTCATGTAGTCCAAGGCGGTACATCTCAGGTCATTCACACCAACATAGACAATGACAGAGTCATATTTGTACTTGTTGTGGAGTGACCTGTGTGTATGCATTATGTGGTGGATCCTGGCACCAGACAGGCAACTGACAGTAACTTTCTCCTTGTTTAGCCTGGTGAGTGGAACATCAGTGCGCCTGACTATAGAGTCACCTATGACTAGAGTGTTGGGTACGTTGTTATGCCTTATGGGCTGTGGTTGAATGGCACACTGAGTTTGTGGGCTATGTGTCATTTGGGTTGTGTTGGGGGGGGTGGAGGTTGCTTGTGTTTCTGCTTTGGAGGTCCCTGTTGCTTGGGCAAGTTTTTACTGAGCGCCTCCGTGAATGTAGGTGTGTGTTTTATGTTTCTATGTGTGTGTTTTGGTGGTGTAGGTTTTGAGGGACTATGTGCTGAGTGTGGTGTGGTACAAGTGTTTACCTTCTCCTTTTGACTGTCTAGTCCAGTCTTGGGTGAAGAGAGCTTTGCTTCCAGTTTTTCTATATAAGTGCATCTCTCACAGGTTGTAGTGTTGGGTGGTAGGAGGAGAGGGTTGTCTGTGTACATGAAGCAATTACTGCATTGCCCCAGGATGCCCAGATTCATCAGGTAGACAGGAGAAAACACCAGGGGCTGACCCTTAGACATGCCTAGATAGGTGCTTATTTGTTAAGTACTAGAAACTGTTTTCCTCTAGACAGTGAGGAAAGTTGAGTGCTGTAGCAATTTGTAGCTTATTTAGTGCTTACAATAAGTTCTGAACAAGTGCTTAAACAAAAAACTGGCTAGTTCTAAGAAACAAAATTAAGCTAGAAGGCTTCCCTCCAACACAGAAAGGCTTGGGCCCTAGAAGCCTACAAATAGTCCTGGACACAGCAAATCTATATAGATGTACAGTCCCCTGGAAACACACACCACACTCAGAACACACACTTACATATACTGCAGCAATCGGAAACACACTTACACACAGTACCTACCTGAACCGCAGCACCAGAAGCACTACCTAAATGTCCCTTAACATCGTGATAATAGTACTCGCGGTTCTGGTGTTTCGGTACTGTGGTCTTTAAGCCTCGTGATTACGCACATTGGTATGTAAAGCATTTGGTAGTATCCTATTTATATGTACCTCCATGGTTGTGTAGATGTTGTTAATCTATCTATATATTTGCATATATATGTATATCCATATATATCGACATATATCTCTCTATCACCCTTTCTCTCTCTATATTATATATATATATATATATATAGAGAGAGAGAGAGAGAGAGAAAGAGATAGAGAGAGAATACACCTTTCATTGGGTACATGGCGGTGTATACTATTTCCCGAAGTCTGTCCTTTTGTGTTTTAACCTGTCACAATACACACCTGTGGTTGGTACATCTCAGATAGCTTAGTGGTAGGTTATTGTGAAGATTGTGTACATGGTTGCATGTTCTAATCCTGGCAGTGGTTGTTTTACCTCTCAGAGCAGGCACTATTAGTACAAGGGTTAATAACGCACATTTCAGCAGTTCTGGGCAGCTTTGCCCATGATCTGCGCGATATTCAGCAAAGGTTAGACCTGTGTTG
The DNA here is from genome assembly GCF_019279795.1 of Protopterus annectens. Taxonomy (NCBI): domain Eukaryota; kingdom Metazoa; phylum Chordata; order Ceratodontiformes; family Protopteridae; genus Protopterus; species Protopterus annectens. The sequence continues at coordinate 1,800,714,232 of NC_056731.1, read as the reverse complement.
CGCATATCCGTGTAGTCATGTTTAAACGCCACTTATCGGCACTTACCGGCGCAAAAACCCGCCAACGTGCTTAAATGTGCTTTAATGACCTGCATCCAACATCCACTATTTGGGACATCAGAATTACGTAACTGCCCTTGCAGGTCGTGGAACCAGGACCATGAATGACACAGTCAGTGGCTTTACCACTGAGGCATCTAGCATATGCACAAGTGTTATGGTGTTTAGTATGTAGCGTGTACTATGGCTGTTCCTCAATACTGCAAACAAATGTGTAACTCAGTTGGTGTACATATGGATGATACCTGTTAATGGTATGTCCAAGTGAGGCTTAATGGATATGGTCCAGCTATGGGAATCCATGTCACAGTGAGCCACACACTGTAATGAGCTACACCTTGTCACAACCATTACTGGAGAATGCTGGGGTGACAGATACCTGTCATGGGTACTCCCCATGCTTTGGAACTACATCCCTGATTATATTATATGGAGCCCCTCATTAACACACCAGGGAATCCTTGCAGAGTGGGTGGGGAACAGTGTTTACACCCCAGGGATCCCACAATTGGCTCTGCTCCACAGAGGGACAGTTAGTTAATCAATGGGGTGGCGACAGCAGACACATTTTGGTTAGGCTTATGAATGGCCTCTGACAGTTAGGCATGTGCCTACCAATGTACCTAGGAACCTATACATACAGTATCAACACATGCTGTTAGCTTAATTTACTGTTCAGGTATTGACTTACTTTGTGCCAATAGCAGTTGTGTGTGCAATAGTTGAGGGCTGCCTATGTAGGATGCACACAGTAGACCACCTATACATGACAATTTACAAGTGGTCATGTGTGTGTGCCATCCATGTTTACTGTGTGTGCAAGTGGAGAAGTGTGTCAGTCCATAGGGGCCTACACTGTCAGTGTATGTGCTATACGTTCCCTCTTTGCCAAGGCATGGGCATACTGGGCATGCTTCCATCTGCCTACTGGGGCTGGCACAGGGTGTTCGTGGTCTGAAACCCTCTGTGCTTGTGGTGCCCTTGGCAATTGCGGTGGGCTGAGAGGGCCCTCACCATTATGTCCCTGCTGCAGCTGTTTCCGCAGGATCATATTATGTAGCATGGCACATACTATGAAGATGTGGGCACACGTGCCTGGAGAGTACAGCAAGGCTCCACCAGATATGTCCAAGCAATGGAACCGTGATTTCAGCATCCCAAACACACGCTCTATGATGATTCTGGTTTGTGCGTGTGCCTCATTATGGTGTTCTTGCATGGGTGTGTGTGCATTTCTGGTGGGAGTCATCATCAACAGCTCCAGTGCATAGCCAGCATCCCCCACAAGGTGGCCATATGGGATGCCCCCCTGACAAATACCGGGTACAGCTGTGAGGCATGCCAGATGTGGGAGTCGTGGTAGCTTCCAGGGCTACCAGCACACACATCGATGATAATGCCCTGGACATTGCACAAGACCTGGCAGTTGATGGAGTGGTATCCCTTGTGGTTTATGTAGCACCTACCATGCTCACCGAGTGGTGATTTGATGTGTATGTGCATGCAGTCTACTGCACCCAGTACCTCCCATTAGTCTGCCACAGGGAGGAAGAGGCGCATATTGCTGGCCAACTCCTCCTGCGTTCGGGGGAAGTATATATGCTCATTGGCATGTGGTAACATGGCATCCAGGTACTGGTGGAGTACCCTGGATGCTGATGCCTGTGAGATCCCTATGACATCTCCAGCTGGCCTTTGAAAGGTACCTGTGGCTAGTATTCTCAAGCTTACACATACCATCGTGTCCACTGGGATGGGTTCCCCTCTGTTGTTTCTGGCTCTGAGGCATGGCTGGCACAGCTCAATGATTTGTTGTATGATGTCCCTGTCCTGCCTGTAACGCTCTATCTCCAGATGATCTAGCTCCTGGTAGGTTACCCTTGGTCTGAACACTCTTCTCCTCCTCTGGTGCCTGAGGTGGTTGTCAGCATCATCCTCCACACCACCTTCAGTCTCCAACACATGCTGATGAATCAAAGCTATGGCAGCTCCCAACATGTACATTTTAAAAGTTCCCCGTCTGTTTACACTGATGGTGCAGTGTTTGGAAATACACAAGTGTGTGTGAGGTGCCTTCACACTTTATACTATTGTGCTTTGGAAGCTGATGATGTCATAGGGTGTGTATGTACAATCCGAGCTGCAGGGTATCTTACTTATGGGTTTTACCACTGGTACTGCTATTGTGGGGCCTTTGGTGTTGAATTACACTTGGCTGCCGTGGATCATCTCTTGCCCTTGCCTTCATTTTTCAAACCGATTCCCCTCCCATTGTCAGGCATGCATCCAGCAGCCTGCTTTCTTGTTTTGTACTTTCGCAACCCAGGATTGTGTTGCAAAATGTGTTCTGTAGCTGATCTACTGCAGGTTTGCTTTGTTCTGCTGTGACAGTTCTCTTTTCTTTGCAATCCTGCACCTCCCCTTTCCTGTTCTGCAGGTTGCTGCTAGCAGCCTTGTTAGCTACCGTCAATGGCCCACTGTGAGTTAATAGGTGTTAATTACTCAGTTGTACTCCAATTACCCTGCTGCAGCATTTCCTTATTGTCTTCCCGTAACCTTCCTGTTTCAGCTGTAGTGCGCGCCGCGCGCAGCTGTTTACTAGGTTTCGAGCACGTTGTCATCTGCGTACACATGCGCTTTCAGTCACCTTGTGTGCTCTCAGCTAAGCAAAGCTATGGCTACATCCACACCCCTATCCTGCGGCTTTGCTTAGCAATGGGCAACCCGGATTAGCAATGCTCCAAAGTGCTTACAGCTACGGTGGCACACCCCTCTCCTGATGTCATCTATACCTCCAGGCCACTCCTCAGTTTTATACTGCTATGCCATGTGGTACATCCTTACACCGGCAAGGCATTTGCAATTCAGTATTACTTGCCTCATTTGCATAGCATTGACTACTAATTCCAAGTTACCGTGCCGAACACTGTCACAGACCCTTAGCAACCCTTGCGCCTTGGTTGTGGTGTAGCATGCATACCATTGACTATTATGGCAAAATCATGATTTGTGTTACATTGTAGTTTTATGACATCTATATATATTTTCCTTGTGTTCCTGTTTGTGCACCCATGCACTGCGGTTCTACTTTGCGTTAGTGTGGCCATGACATTAAATGTTATTTTTTATGTGGTGTGCATGTTTTTTATGCCATTGGCTGTATATTTAGCCATTGACATATGTTAACTTTGTAATACTTACGTTTGGTCTGCTTTCATGGCTCCGATGTTCTGTTTGAAAAAATGTAAACCCTTTTTTGGTTTACATTTCTGTATGCTTACGCTATGCCTGCACCACTTCATGAATCGCTATGTACCTTCATTTGCATGCTGCACTACTACATATGGGGTGATTAGCATACATGCGCCGAGAGATGCGCAGCTCTGGTGTACGCTGGTAGTGCACGTGGAATCGGCTTGTACCTGAATCACTCGGCGGCCATAGTTGGCGTTGGAATGCCTACGCTACGCCTGCGCCTGGTGCAAGCTTCATGAATCCCGGGGAATGTCTTTCCAGTTAAGATAACAAACCTTACAGAAATGTCTTCATATCTCAAAATAAAACTTGCTTTCTTAGGTGCATCTTGTTTTACGGCTAACATGTTCCCTGCAAAATGTCCATTGTCATCTTTCATCATTCAGCAGATCAAAATTATTAGGCAAACTAATTTGCAATTTGATCACTGGAGTTATATGAGAGATTTAGTTCTATAACATATTGTTTTTATTTGCAAGTTCAAGCTATTGGTGTTTTACAGATTATTACCCTCAGATTTAACATGTGCATCTGAGGTATACTTTCTTATTTTGCTTGCTGGGTAATCAGGAATTTTCTTTTAATTTACTTGGAACATGATCTTTAGCAGAAGCATGTTCTCTTCTCACATCTAGGTAGCCTCACTAATTGAATTTCTACTAGCTGCAGACTAATTTCCAGAAACAGAACTTTTGAGCACTTTCATTCTCTGTACTCGGCCCAGAGCATAAGGAGTGACATTACAGTTAATTTACGTTCCTGCTTGCAGCTCAACACAAATGCAATCATACATGTCTCATGTATTTTTATGCATGACATTTCTATCTACTGCTGATGTGAATCTACATTGTAAATACAACCTGCTGTACCATATTTGCAATGTGCCTTGGCCTTTTATAAGCTTCATTCTGCCACAGAGCGAACAATTCCCCACTCTGAATGTTCCAGACTATTTACCTCAACAATAGACCATGTGTAGTATAATCTGCAACCTATCCTGTACCATTTCCCAAAAGTTTACAGGTAATGAGCATCAAAGTGACCTAGCATCTACTTTCCTCAGTTTTCCATGGCATACAACTACCCCATGTTCCAAAACAATATATGCCTGGTTTAAGCTGCTACACAAAGACTGCAAAGTATTCTCAGAGCAGTTGTGACAGTTTGCAAAATATCTTATCTGAGCAAAAATTGTTTAAGATTCCGAGGGTTAGTTCCTCTCAGAATACCTCTCAGCACCATTTCCTGTCTACTAGATGTTTTTCTTCTTACCATAATCCATTTACTTGTGGTGACAGTAAACACTCTTATTGATAGCCATTGGTGGTGGATCGCAGCTGCCATAACATTTTATTTAGCCCAGACACCTAATTCTTTATAGATGGCTAACAACCACTAAGACCCTTACAAGGCTAGGCATGCACCCCAAACTGTTTGGGTCCCAAATTATTATTTAAAGCCACTTGTTACTGAGAATAAATCTAACTTTTATGTACCAATACCATAAGGGCACATTACCTGAACTCCCTAGAAAAAGACATTCCCAGTTATGAACTTGTTTCACTATAGATCTTTCAGCTTCCATCAAATATACAGTCCTTTAGAAACATCCTGGGCCAAATTCCAAACCACTGGCTTATTGAGAGTTAACAGCCTACAAAATCAAACTGTTACTACACAGAACAGTGAAATGCAACCTGCTTGGAATAGAGTGCGTGTGTGGGTGGGGGGGGGGGGGTACCTGATTCAATAGTTTGCAATGCCAAGATATTAAACTGAATGATATCTCACTACACCTTGAACAGACTAAGACTCTAAAGCATTCTACTTTAATGAATCTCATTACCTTTTTATGCACATTACTGAGCCTTCCCAAGGACTCCACTGGGTCACCAAGTCTGGCTAAAGTTTTAAGAGACTGCAACTCCACCTATATTTCAATAATTGCAGGCAGGGAGCCAGACTTCCACAGCAAGTCTGAAATACAAGTGTAGTTTCACAATCATGAGGCAAAACCAGTGCGAGGTGTCCACCTATGGATGAATGGAGTCATGACAGCCAGTATGATTGTCATGACTGTACTGGCCTTATTCAGGACATTTGGGGCCATTCGAGCACTTAGGGAAATGTTTCTAGTTTTAACTAAAGATTGCTGTGAACTGTCCACAGTGATGTTAACTACAGGAAAGAGCAAACTCTTGAAAAACACAAAAACAGCCAAAGAGCACTTAGGGAAATCTTTCTAGTTTTAACCAAAGATTGCTGTGAACTGTCCACAGTGATGTTAACCACAGGAAATAGCAAACTCTTGAAAAACACAAAAACAGCCACAGAGTATTCTCTAAAACACCAAAACGAACTTTAATATAGTGAAGAGCTTTTCATCTACCCAAACAAGTAGACTTCATCAGACAAACATATAAAAACAGTGTAACAACGTTTTTAAAGCCAAAAAGGTGCCAAATCCAAACCAATTGGCTCTTGTACTTAATAAACCAGCATTAATTAGAAAATTTAAAGATACATCACAAATATACTGATAAAAGATGCTAAGAAGTTAAAAATATGAAAATACATAAAAATACATACATATTCTACCACCCACATGGAAAAACAGTCCCAAACCTCATAAATTTCATTGTATTAAAATGTAAAGAAACAATAAATAGTATGTAATATATAATATAATATATTAAGGCTTACCTACTTTATATAAAAATCAGTATTTTGTTGCAATAAAGAAAAAAAATCAGATCACTAATCACATGTACAATAATAAAAAAATAAAAAATTATTAAGAAAAAGGAAAAAATCTACCGAAGCAGACTTTTCAACTTCAAAACGCAAGACAAAGAATTAATCTCATTAATACCAGGCAAGGTATAGGAATTTAACCTAAGCTGCCATAACAATTCACACTTTTCTAACAACAACTGACAAGGTCCATCTTTACCATCTATAACTACCTGATCAATAATTTTGAACAAAAGACGATGGGAAGGGTAATCATTACAGTGTCTTGCCAGTGCATTAGTGTTGCTATTCTTCTTAATATGGTAAATGTGTTCGTAAATCCTTTCTTTAAGCTTCCTGTCAGTTTTTCCAACATAAAATGCTGGGCATGACTGACAGGAAGCTAAATAAACCACTGATTTAGAGTTACAGTTATATCTACCTCTAGCCTTATAAACAGTCGTTGACTACAAAACTAGTACCTGTGGCAATATACCTACAATAATTACAAGATTTGCATTTATAAGTACCCTCGGTCTTGTGGGACTTCCTAATGTTGGTCTCCACTATGTTCTTCAAGTTCCTACCCTTCCTAAAAATTATAGTAGGGTAGTTACCCACCTTTTCCACTAAGTCCCTTTCGTGTACAGTAAATTCCAGTTCCTTCTCAAAATATTACCAATCTCACCTGCTTCTGTACAAAAAGGTGTAATAAAACTCTTTTTGAAAAATGGTTTGTCAGACTCATCTACATTGTCCAAAGGCAAATGGTGAAAAATGGGCAATTCAGTACTATTTACATCCCCTCCATTAATACTTAGAGCTCTTCTAGATAAAATTGGCCTGTAAGTCCCACAAAGTCTTTTGTGCCATACTTCACTTATCGATTCAAACACCAAACTTTCAGGATAACCCCTACTCAAAAACATATTTCTTAACAAACTACATTTGTCTTCAAAGGTATGAATCTCAGTTGTCATCCGAGCTGCCCTTACTAATTGGCCTTTTAAGACAGACCTTTTTTGATGGAAAGGGTGACAACTGGTAAAATGTAAAAGGGTGTCTGAGTACATAGGTTTCCTGTAAATCTTAGCCAAATATCTCTTTCCAACCATGTATTTTTTCAGATCTACATCAAGAAAATGAATAGTGTCTTCGTGAAAGGTGTAAGTAAATCTGAGGAAGGGAGTACTATTATTCAAATACTCTACAAATACCTTTGCTTCATTTTCATTACCTTCAAATATAATAAAGATATCATCCAAATACCTGTTGTATAACTTCACCTTCTTGTACACCTCTTTTTTGAAAATGTTCTCACATTCCCAATGTGACAACACTAAGTTAGCGTAGCTTGCCCCACACGGGAAGCCCATTGCTACACCAACCACCTGTTTGTAAATTTCACTATTGAAGTTGACAAAATTACTATTCAAAATAACATCCAGCATCTCTGGAATTAATCTAATTTTTTTACTGTTTGCCCCATAAAATAATCTTTCTGTAACATACTCTACACCTACATCATTTGGAATAAAAAAATATATACGTCAACGACGTCGATAGTTAAAAACGTTACATTGTCTTGGAACTCAAACCTGTCCACTGCTTTTAAAAAGGCCCAAGAGTCCTTACAGATCTGGTCTTCTTTAACTGCATACTTCTTTAAAACAGAGTCTGCATACTTAGAACAAGCATATGTGATGGAAGACTTTGCATTAACTAAGGCTCTCATAGGGGGGATCCTGAAGGTTTTTGTGAAGTTTACGTAACCCAAACAAGTTAGGTATTTTTGGGTTCAAGACCACCAAATAGTTGTAGATGCCCATACTAACCATGCCTTCAATCAACAAATCCCTGAAAAAGGAATACATTTTGTTATATACAGTGTTCATTTCATTGACACTAGACCTCATATAAATTTCACTGTCCAAGACTTTTAACATTCTAGTTTCATATTGGTCATTGTCCATAATCACCAGTCCTCCACCCTTGTTTGGTTTTAACAAACGAACTGGTAATGATCTAAAAGTTCATTGCTTCAGCCTCATTGCTAGTCATATTAGTAGGGCCAAGCTTCTTTCTCACCTTGTTCAAGTTCCTCAAATCAAATTCACACATATGTTCAAATAAGGACAGTGTTGGATGTAAGGGTGGGTTGAAGGTACTTGCCAACCTCAAAGAATTCTCAAAGTGGTTTTCACCACCAAACATCAAAGCCAAGTTCAATTTTCAAGTGAAAAGTTTTAAATCAATTAAAACGTCAGGCAAATTTAAATGGTTAGCCGCAACAAAAGTCAAACTCTTACCAAACAGTTCACATAAGTCTTGGTCTATTGCAAAACTCAAAAAGTTGTACACCTTAAAGTCTCCACATTTATTCAATAGGATTACTGGTTTCTCTTTTACCTGTTGTATTTGTAACTCTCTTTCTTGCCTCTCGTATTGTACCTCTGCTGGTGATTTTGACCCCTGTTCGAAAAAGAATTTACATTGCTCACATTGATATTATTGTTGTTACCCCTGTTCACATTATTATTTGTGACGGGATCCCTTTCAACATCCTCACACCAGTCTTCCTCGAACAAATCAAGTTTGCTAACCCCAGGATCAACCACCACAGATGGTTTGGGACCAGTGGCCATGTTACTCCTATTCTGTTCAGCACTTTGTGCAACAACATGACCAAAAAGGTTTTTTCCTTGCGACAGTGGTGGAGTTGGATAAGCAGCTCCACTTTTATAATCATTAATGTCCCTCCTTAACTTCTTTAATTTAACTTCTGTGTTCTTAGACAGTTGCTGTTCTATGGATGAAAAAATTCTTTTATACTCATATTGGTATCTTAAAAAAAATCTGTGTGTGATCTAATTTCATTATTCAACTCGGTAATGTCTTAAGTTAAAGTCTCAATTGTAATACTGTAGTGTTTACACATAACATCCATCAACTCCGAACCATGTCTGTTAAAAAGTGCTATTAAATCATCATAAAAACAGTCCCTGCCTCTAAACCAGAGGGATATTGCCAGGACCATAACCCCTTGGGAACAACTCCCTGCTTTTTACACTCATCAAAATAACATATCTCCAACTGCAACTTTTTTGCCTTTTAAGATTTTCGATCAAAATCTTTTAATTTAGCCATTAAAGACTCACCTCCTCCAGCCGGACATTCCATACCATGGTCATCACAGTTATCACAGAAAGTCAGCTGTGCATTAAGCCACTCAGACACATTAGGGAGCCCAATAAGCCCCGAGGAGGTCTCAATGTTTGTCCCATTAGGCATTGAGCTGCTGTTAAAATTCACATTAGGACCCATAAAGTTAGTTGTTATGTTCCTTTCAGAAACAAAACCAAATGTACCTGCAGCATTATTCTGTAAGCTCACAGTTTTCGTATTCCCTCTAGTGGTGTTAGAGCCTGAAATAACCTTCGGTTTCACAACGGGGTTAATTTGAGACATAGAATCCATGCGGGTGGATAAAACATCCAACCTCTCGTTCATAGCTTGAATAAATTGCATTAAGTTACCCAAGTCATTTGATCCTGAAATCGGACTTAGAGAAGGTTGGCTAGGTAAGTCAATCGATGTGATAACAGTGATGTTAAGGCGATGGCTAAAACTGCAAATAATCCTTTACATGCATGGTCTTAGATCTACCCCTGATTCCAGAATCCTTCCGTACAGTTCCATGCCTACATGAAACAAGATACTGAAGGCAATCTGGCTTCCTACCAAGTACTGCTTGCACTACTTAGGTCCAAGTGCAAGTGGGGCCATGGCCAAACCAAGAAGCACATTCGGTTTAAAGGGCATTGCCACTGATTCACCCACAAGTGTACTATGCCAAATTATTTTGGCAAGGTGAACATATCATAATTGCATTTTTGGAATTTGGTTTTGGGCTCCAGCAGTCCCAAGTAACATGCATCGAATGAGAGGTGGCAGAGCCCTATATTTTGGAACAGAGTATGGAGTAAAGTAACTTATCAACTTGACATATTTCTCTATATCCAAGTATTTTTGGAATCCATATATCAAAAATGTTTTAATAGGCTTATGCCAAAGAGTCATTAATGTCACGGACACAACAACAGATTTGTCAAGCATTACAAAATTACAGATATCTTGGTTATAGCAGTCTAAACATAGTTATCCCACCTTATAATAAACATCTGTAGAGTTCTGTCTGGTTTTGTAAAATGGTTCTGTAATACCCCACTCCTGTGGTGTAGAGGGATGAAAGCTTTACTGCAACTCAGATGACCTAAGTTCAAATATTGCCTTGAATACTGGAGGGAGTGGACAGGGAGGATGGTAGTTAGAGGCTGCAGTTGGCTCACCCATATTTGGTTGGGGGTAGCAGCTCTGGACTGCTGCTTGGGTGGTGCCAAGTGAGAGCTTGGGGCATATCTTTTGCAGAGACTGGACCTACACAGCATACCGTGCAACAGTTCATGTAGTATAAGCCTCGCATAGCACACTCGTGGAGATGAGCATGTTTTCCCAGGTAGCTGAACAGCAATTACAGAGCTCTGGAGGACTGTCAGTTGGAGTGATGATCTCCACAGGAGTCTATCTAACAGAATGGCTGAATTGTTCTCAGCTTCTTGACTCTCACCTCTCAGGGTGGTGCCATTCTGAAAGGTCAACCTGAGAAATAAATAGGCTTCAGCTCTCAACTCAGGGAGGGGATGGGCCCATCCTTCAAGCCATCCCAGGGATGCTGATGAGCTTGTTGAGTTCAATAGAATCAGCATAGTTAGGCAAATGGAGACTAAGGGAATCAAACCTTGACCACAGAAAGCGGCTCATTAACAACTCATAATCTAAATTTTCTGCATGTTGATGACCTAACTTTAATTTTAGTTTACGGAGATAGTTGATTACCTTTTTAGAAATGCATAAGCACTGTTACTAGAATCTCTGACCTGCTGCTTAATATCTAACACACATAAAGTTCTGTAAAGCAAGTTGAAATGGAGACTAGCAGGAAATCTATAAATTATGATTTACATCTGAGATGGAGTTACAAAACATGATGCCGACTTAAAATCCTTACCTATATTTTATTTTATCCTTACTGTGATGCTTAAATGTCCTTACTTCTCCTTGAGAGGTTAAAACCTGCTTACAATGAAACATAAAAACATATGTTTGGTGTCAAAGAAGTACCATTTAGTTCAATAAGTTGGCCAAAATCTCCACCTTCAGTAAGAGCCACAGATTTTACTTAAGCCATAGCTTATTTTTAATAAATAAAAACATGAAGTACTAATCAGTGCTAACACTATTCCTGGAATTCAGAAAGGTTACCACCAGTGGTAAATAGATTGCCATTTCTGATTCAGAGATGGCCTTACTGGGGTATTTCTTATAGGTTCCTAGGTGAATAGACAAATGAGTTTATAAGCCTAGCCAAGCATTTCAAATGTTTCACACAAGTTTATGAACCTTATATGTTATTTTAAGTGGCATATTTTAGCTACAGCAAGATTTATAGGTTTCCTCTGTCCATTAAATTACTGTATGCCTCTCCAGTCCTCACCAACCTTAGAAAATCAGAATTAACCAGACTAGAAGCTTGCTATAACAAAATCGCCAAATTCGCGACCAATAGCGCAACACTACTGTTTAGCACTCAAACAGCTTAAGCGATTGGAGCTTCCTCACTTACTTTCTATATAATCAACTTACCCTGTCAAGATAAAATCCTATACCATCCCCAAAAAACCCTTCACTTCAAGACTCGATAATACCATACTCCTGCACCAGAAACCTCTGCTCCACTAACAAACTTCTTTTCAAAGTATCTAAAGATACTAATGCCGCTGGCTCATCCCTCTATTCTAACATAATAGCCAAACAATGGAATAAACTTCCTCCTCTCATCACAGCCACAGCCTCCATACATGAATTTAAAAAGTCCCTAAAAGCACATCTTGGCTCTGCAACTGCAACAGTCCAGGTTAATACCTGAACCCCCCTTCTCTCACTCTAACACCTTGCCTCTATACTTATCAATCACTCCTTCATCCCATACTTCTACACTCCTCACATCTCTTATTATTATACCCACCTGTACCACACCACTAGTTTACTGACTGGAAGATGCTGAAATGCAATACTAGTATATGTTGAAAGTAATATTTGTAAATTACATTATATAATGTTATGCCATATGCTAAATTATGTTACCTGTTCATTAGGGTATTGGCATTACTGTACTACTGTGTGTATTCAAGCCAACTGATTGTTATACAATGCTATACCATATGCCAAAGAACTGTTACATGTCATTAGAGAATTATCATTATGTGCTGTAATGTGTGAATTCAAACATATGTTTATTATTGTTTGTGAAAATGTGATTGTGGAGCTTTTTGCCCCAGATCTCCACTGAAAAAGGACACATGTCCAATTGGACTTTCCTGGTAACTAAATGTAAAATAAAATAAATTAATTAATTACAGGCATAGATGCTTGACTCAGGGTGCATTTCTGCTGGTCCAAGTTTCTCTTGAATAACATTATGGAAGAGCTCTGCTTCAAATTGACAAGAAGCCTGTTCCAGAGAAGGGGGTTTCTCTGAGATACATACCTGTTCCTCAGACATGTCCTGTTTACCTCACAAACACATTTTAAATCCCAAGACTGAGTAATTCTGATGCTGTTTATTTTGTAGAGATGCGAAAGGTCCATCAGAGTGGGATCTGTGGATGCCTTGTATGTCAAGCACTGATTGCTTCTCAACAGTCTGTGGTAAACAGAGTATAGAGATAGGGTTTTGAGACAATCTATACAGGACATGCAAGTGTATGCTTTGTATTCTTTTTGTGAGGAAACTGTGTGTATGTTAGAGTTGTCGCATTTGCCTCGTCAGGCACATACCAAAGGGGGTATTGTACTCAGTGATTAAACTGATGAGGGCGGAATACAGTGTAACAATGACTTCCTTGGATCTAGATGCCATGTTCTTGCTTATAAGTTGAGCAATATAGAAATGATTTCCTTACTGCCTTAAGCACATATTGGTCAAAATAACCAAATCCCTGACTACTGATTCTACTCTTATGTGTATATTACCGATGAGGTAATTTCCTAGGGTGGCTGATTTCCCAATGTGTACTATTATGCATTTCTTGGCACTGAGATTTAAGCTGTGGCTTAGCACCAGACGTTTCTCTGTGCTAGTCATTCCTGTAGGATGTTACCATCTTGGGGGATTCTATGACTTCCCCTAGTTTGCAATCATCTGCAATCTTAGTCAGGCAGAGGTCATTGACATCGGCCTTGATTTCCAAGAAGTAGATGCCAAAAAGAAGCTGACCCAATGGAGATGGTCTCCCCTGTCATAACTTCCTGTGTCTTATCTTAAAGCCAGCTGGCTATCCAGTGCATAATTGTAAGAGTTTATGCCTATATCCATGTGTTTACGCATGCATGCATTTATTGACATGATTGTACAGGGTTTCTGTGAATAATTCCATATTGGCAGCAAATTTTGATAGGTTATCACTTAGTAAGATGACTTTTGCCTTAGAATAATTCCAAAATGTTACAGAGTTAGCCAGTAACACATAATTGATTTTTGTTAAAAAGGAAGACAGCTTTATGGTCTGTCCATACCAGAGAGGGCACTACAGTGGGGAGTGAGGGGGTACAGCATTATTCCACGTTTGTGAGTGCCAGGTCAAGAACGTTTTCATCTCTGGTAAGTGAATGGACAATCTGTTTACAAAGTCCAAGAATCTCTGGGTCTGTAAGTTTAGAGTCATGTTAGTATTGTAGTTTATAGTGAGGGTAGTTGAAATTGCCCATGAATATCATATTGGATTGAATGGTGAGAGCCTCCAGTAAGTCCAAGTATGAGATAAAGGTTTTTGGGTCATACAGTGTGACCTATAGCTTGCAAAGATATGGTATGAGGCTTTGCCTGTGGAAATCTGGACATAGAAGGGCTCAAGCAAGTTATCTTGTTTTACTAGTCTTGAGATGAATTTATTTTTGATATAGACTGGGACAGCGCCACCTTTAGTCAAGCCTGTACAATAGCTGGCTGAAGTGTGTAATAGGCACTTTACAGTGATGAAATAGACAAAAATGCAATACATTTGAAAATGTAGCAATAGTCTTTAGAATTAACTTAGAAAAGGTGCAATATTTCATTGTAAAGTAAATATATTTGCCTGGATGGTACCAAATTCAAGCCAAAGACTCTGAGAACACAGGCAAAGATTCCAAGCATTTGAGTTTTATGGAAATGAAAATGGTTGTATAAATGCAATCAAATTTACAGAAGGAAAGAAAAGTGGCTAAACTAATTAAAATGCCTTCTCATCGATAAAACAATCTCATTTTAAACCTCCCTGTGTGTTTCCCAACTTGGACACACCAGACTACATTTCTACTGCCACTAGATTGCAGTCTCAGTCTTCTTACTGTAAAAGCACACATTAGTGGACCAAAAGTGAAAAGGTAAAAGAAACAAATCAAACTAGCTACAATAAGTAATTACAAGGAGATTTCAAGACAGAATTTTACTCAATCTTTGGAAGTACCACAGTAAGCTGTACCTCTAACTTACCTCAAATGTTAATGAGGCATTCTGGGTGAGTAGCATATGATAATGAGTTATATGGTCTCCCTCCAAATTGCCTGTGGTAATAGATTTACATAGCTAGGAGATTCAAAGATCTGCTTAGCTGCATAAATCAGCTATGACAGTCTTGTTAATTAATTTGGAGAAATGTTCGCATTCAACAATTATTTTCAATGACAGAGAGAGAGATTATGTTTGAGGTAAATGTCAAGGAATTTAATGGAGAGAGTGTGCTGGGAGGGATGAGTGTATGCTTATATCAGTGTGTGTGTGCATAACTGTAAAGACAGGAGTGGTGCCAGATGTGTGAGTGAGAGTGTGTGTGTGTGTGTGTGTGTGTGTGTGTGTGTGTGTGTGTGTGTGTGTGTAGGTGAAAGGGCAAGAGTGTAATCAGGTAACAGGTGTGATAGTGTAGTGTGTCGGCCTGATACTGTCTGTGAAGTGGGGAGACTTCCATACCTCTCTCCTCCCTCTGCAGTGGCTGCAGTAGGAGGGAGAGAAAAACTAGACACGAGTGAAATATTACCTCAAAGTTACTAGAACAACAGATTTTGCACAAGAAGGTGCTAGCGAAGGCTAAGATGTATGAAACACTGATGCATGATATTACTGACTGACTGCATTCATACATGACAAAGATATGATGAAAGTAAAAGGAAAAATCTTGGGCATTTTGTTTAATCGGGGCAGTTGACAGGCATGGGTAGTGTGTGTGTGTGTGTGTGTGTGTGTGTGTGTGTGTGTGTGTGTGTGTGTGTGTGTGTGTGTGTGTGTGTGTGTGTGTGTGTGTGTGTGTGTTTGTGTGTGTGTGCTTGAATGTGTGAATATGTGTGGGACAGAGAGTGGAGGTTGCCTGAGATGATGTGATGCATAGGCCACCAGAAGTGATTACCACAAGTATGTGTTTCTTAGTGCTTGCAGTAATCACAGACTGATTCAGAGACCTGAATATCAGCCAACAAAAAGGTCTTTCCTCATAGTGGCTAATGTGTCTCTGAATCACTGGTTGTCACAACCCCATTAAAAGACCCTTTTTGACCCAGCCTTACTTCTCGTGGTTGAGCTGTATATAAACTCTGCCCTGTATTTTGGAAACATATAAATATTTTCATCCTCTAGCATTTAAAACACTTTCAGACATCAGTTGCAGACCATTCATTCAATAAATAGCACAAGTTTATCACATGACCATTAAAAACAATCATCATCCACTGCACATTTAACTATATTGGCACATTTAATTTCTAATAAACTTCTAGAACATTACCAACTAAAATATTCTGAAAAAATATGTATAAAATAAATGTACATCTTAAAAAATCTGGTGGCAAAACGTTAATACATTTAGTTAAATCTGGGACCAAGTCAGTCTCAGTAGTACCTGCTAGTGCAGCTCTTTCAGGCAGAATATGTTTTTACTATGAGTCCCTTTCATTAACATAAACCTTCTCTAAGTCAAAAAGAGAACATTTTGAAACTATAGATTTTTGTATGTTTCTCATCAGGATATTATAAATCCTTTATTCTTTTATTAGTGTTTATAGAATAAAATGTCAACACTGAGTGCTGTAATTATTGCTTCATTTTGTGTTAGTAGAGAGTGCACATTAAGTTGCTACGAATTTAATTTTGTTTTAGCCAATTTATTCTGGTTATGAATATAGTAGTTGCTTAAATATGTCTAATTCATTATTTTGTCTTTTGTTACTGTGATTTTCTGCTTGGAATTTCTAATCACAAAATGCATTTCTTTCCATTCTATCTTTAAATCAATATGCTTGCAAGATTTATTTCATTTGCTAAATACTTATCAGTATCCCTTATACTTTCCATTACCAAAACTGTGAACTAAATATGTAAGCCTGACTCCAAAAGAAAGTTGCAGGCAGGACACACACTGAAGGAAGGTGTCAGAGCATCAGTGATGGACACTATTAAGTACACTAAAAGAAGACTAAGTAATTATCTGTTCAGTGCAGGATAATTATGTGCATGCCCAATGGATTCCAAATCACGTGCATGCTCAATGCAATTTAAATGAAGCAAGGTAGCTTTGCTGACAATTTTACGAAAGCACTTGGCAGAGGACACTCGAATTGCCAACTGGCTTACTGACAGAACCCACACTGTAAAAGTAGCCAACTCCAAATCCAGCTCCAGACAAGTGGCGTACCTAAGGGTTCAGTCCTGGGACCGCTCTTGTTTGGCATCTACTTCTCTGAAGCACAGGCCAACACTAAGGGACTCTGGCTAACAAAGTTCGCAGATGACTGCAAACTAGGAGCCATTATTGAATCCCCAAATTATGTGGATAGTCTACAAAATGGCCTTACAGAAACAGATGCTTGGTGCCAGAGCCATGGGCTCAAGCTCAATTCCAAGAAATGTATACTTATCCCCTTGGGGAAAAAACATGTACCCGTGAATTACCACATAGGTGGCAGTACACTAAACACCAAAAGTGTGATAAAAGACTTAGGTACACAGGTGGACAGTGGTCTCACCTTCAATAACCACATCACCACAACAGTCAGGAAATCCTTCTATGTGGCACACCTCATCAGTAAGGGCTTTTCATCTAGAAAAAAAGGAGTTCATTGTCCCACTGTACTCATCCCTCATTAGACCCATTATAGAATACAATGCCCCATTTGGTATGTACCTCTCAAGATATCTGCAACTGGAAAGGCCGCAGAAATATCTCACTAAAAGAATCACAGGCCTAAAGCAGATGCCCTATGCTGACCATCAGAGATGTAAGTCATCTTCCTAATGTATTTGGTGAATGTACTTCAGCATCTACACAGCTTCAGCAAACGCTGAATGATGTAAACTTACAAAATAACTTGCCTTCTGGCTCAACAAACAGTTATGTTCACACAGATTGTAATGTCAGTAACAATTCTATTCCATATGGTCAGCACAGTACACATGTTGAACAACCATTACAAAATTCTGTGACAGTACCTTTATTAAAGGATTGGTTAACAGCAACAGTTTTCTTGAATAATGGTTTAGCGCAAAGGACTGAGACGGGTAACAAAAGTTTACACTTCTTATTAGAAGAGTGATTATTATTTAACAAAAATTAAGAGACTGCAACTAGATAATGTGTACTTTCATGAATGTATTAAAGAAAAAGTTGTTCCAAAGGGGTTACGCATGTGGCGATACCCAAATGGATTAAAAGCTGACTCTGCTTTGTTTAATGAACTTACTTCGTTGCTTGACCAACATGGATATGATTATATGAATTTAATTATTAAACACAATGATACGCTTATCAATGAATTGATTGAAACTGTTACTGAGTTAGATAATGTAATATGTGCACACAGATTGTACAATGATTTTAAAAATGAACATGTAAATATTTTTAAGAATATTAATTCTCTGGCTTTAGCGATTAGAACCCATAAAGTTAGGAAGCTAAACAGAGATAAGATGGAGTATGGTAGGGGTGTAGCATACTCTAACTCACCACCTTCGCAAGAATGGGGAAATAAATTTAATAAACATTTTGGAAATTACTTGAATGCTGCTGAACCACAGCCCTCACACACAGAAGATGAAGAAACTTTTTTAGATCAAGAGGAATACCCCCCATTGAGAGGTTCAGAACGTCTAAAGAACAGAAATACCCCAATGGAGAATATGAGGGGGGAGGGGTATCAAACACCACAACAATTAAACAATCAGTGGAACAGAGGGGGGAAAATGAATGAGAGGGGGAGACAATCTTACAAAAGAGGTTGGAACAACAGAGATTGAGTTATGATAATTTTCATGTATTAAATGATGATGTAGTTCCTCCCTTTACAGCAGCAAATTCTTTTGATCATATATTACCCCCTTGTTCCATAGTTTCTAATTCTTTAGGTGATTTTAATGTGTACAATTTTTCAGATTTAACATGGCATACTGATTATTGTGATATCTTGGCAACAGGCTTTACATTTGTGCCCTGGCAACATAGTGACTGAGCTAATGTGCTTATGGATTTGAAAGTATTTACTAGAAAATTAAACTTAAAAGTGCTATTTCAAAATTCTTTTTCTGAGAAGATTTTGAACCCCCTCACTATTTCTGTCCTATAACCCCCCATTACACCCTATGGTATCACTATTTGAAAGAATATGTGAACTTGATATTCGGGGTTCAACATCTAGGTATAGATGTTTAAATACAAAAGAGTTAAAAGAAAAGCAGCTTATTAACAAAATTGGTGGTTTCTTACATAAAGTTAGAATTATGAAACCAGATAAAGGGGGAGGTGCTGTTACAATGAATGTTAAGGATTATAATAAATTAAATAGATTAGTTTAGCACAAGGCTAACTGCCCTTGCAAGTAATTTTAAGCCTAGTCAATTATCCCCTGTGAGATTCAAACCCTGTACCTTGTGTTTGTAAGGCAAACACCTTAACCATTAGGACACCCTCCCAACCCCTATAATAAAAAGATGGCTTATATTTTAAATGGGAACACTTATGCAAAATCCTCCATTAATGAATTAAATGGGGCATATGTAAAAATTAAAAATTATATGATTTATTTACAGAAGGATCTATCTCAATAGATGAACTGAATTACCTTACAGTCATGCATCCGAAGCTTTCAGTAATTTTTAGGCTACTGAAGTTACATAAAAATATGATTCAACCACCTATGCGCCCGATAGTAAATTCTAAAGGCAGCATTATACAACCTGTGGTTAAATATTTAGATAGTAAATTCAAAGACCTTGTATATAGTGAAACTCACATCTGTAAAGATTCATGGAGTTTTTTAAAAGCTATTAATGAAATTCCTTTTAAGCATTCTTATATATTTTTGACTATAGATATTAAAGATTAATATTCCACAATTCCCCATGAAATTGGATTGGAATGGTTTGGAGAATATTTATATGCTAAGAAAGTAAATCATTTTAAGGTGTTACTATATTCGCAGTTTATGGAGATGGTTTTAAAGAATAATTATATTTTATTTGAAAATAAAATATTTTTACAACAAGAAGGTGTTGCCATGGGATCTGCCTGTGGTGGTACATATGCTAATATAGTGGTAACCCAATGGGAAAGGAAATATTTGTTTGCTTCCATATTTTATTCTAATATCAATTATTACTGTCATTTTTTTAGATGATATTTTTATTTTATGGGATGGACCTTATGAGAAAATCAATGAGTTTATGGTTTACATTAATTCTACAACCCAGTTTCTTAAGTTTACCCATAATGCTAACTTACAAGAGATAGCATTTTTAGCTATTTTATTAACAAAAGATTATATAACTAACAAATTTATTTCAAAGATTTATAGGAAGGAGACATACTGCAACTCTTTATTACATTATACTAGCAGTCATCCACTCAAGCAAAAGAAAGCCATTGCGAAGGTCCAGCTTGTTCGTGCAGCACGAATGATATCTAACTTTGAAGATTTCCTCACTGAGTGTGACATTCTGAAAAATATGTTTGTAAAAAGAGGATATCCTGTAAGATTTGTTACTAAGATAGTTTTAGAAGTAGTTAATAAGAGAGAGAGGAATTTTTTTACTCCATTATTAGCTGAATGCCCAACACAGCAGGACACCGGGTTCAGTTTTATTAATACTGAACAGGACACTACTAATAGAAATTATAACATATCCTTTGTTACTACTTATACTGTTGATAGTTTTGAACTTAGAAATATTTTAAATAAAAATTGGACTATCTTAAAACAGGATAAGAGTTTGAGACAATATGTTGGTGAGGGACCCACAATGGTTTTTAGGAGGGGTATGAACTTAAAAAATTATTTTGAAAGAAACCCTATTACGATTAAATCTGACGTAGCCCATATGGGAAAATGTGGGTCTTGTAATTTTTGTAAATATATTAAAGAGGGACATATTTATAAAATTAATAAATTCATGGTTAAGTTGAGGAGTAAATATAATTGTAACTCTGAGAGGGTTATTTATTGTGCTACGTGTGAACAATGTAATAGTTTCTATATTGGTAAAACCTAAAGGAAACTAAAGAATCGTATATATATGAACATTTGTATGAAATAAGGAAACAAAAGGAAACAAATGCACTTTATAAACACTTGGTTGAGAATGAGACACATTTCTTTAATTTTTTTGTTATTGACCATATTTCTATTGAAATAAGAGGAGGTGCTTGGACTATGTTACTAGAGCAAAGAGAATTATATTGGCAGGTCACTCCAGAACAAGTACAAATATGACTCTGTCATTGTCCATGTTAGTGTGAATGACCTGAGCCATGCCTCCCTGGACTACATGAAAAGAGTCATGGAAGAGCTCTCTGATCATGTAGCCCAGGCCGTTATGACCCTGACTCTGAGTAGCATCCTGCCCTCACCAAAATTGATACTATGGTATAAAGAAAAAAATTCTCGATTTCAACAGTTGGCTAAGTTTATGGTGTCATTCAAAGGGGATCCAGTGTCTGTCTGCCTGGGATGACATGCTCAACAAGCCACACTGCTTCGCTAGAGATGGCTTGCACCTGTCACCCTTAGGCTTTCGAATACTTGTCAAGGCTCTTGCCACCCCCATAGTGCCTTTTTTAGGCAAGGTTGAAAAGACAAACCCACCACCGTAAATAGCACAAGTAACAAAAAACTGAGGTTAATGCTACTCAATCACTCCTCAGTATGGAGAAAATCAATATATGTGCAGTAATAGAAACCTGGTTTAAGGCTCCAGGAAGCACCCCAGCACTACCAGGCTACAACTTATACCATACATTTCGGCCACAGAACCCAAACCAAAATACAAAAGGCGAGGGCATATCCATATTCATCAAGGATACCCACACCTCCAGGTTCGTGGCAGAGCACGATGCTTCAGAGATTATCCACGTGCAACTAATAATGGGCAAAACTGCAATTCAAATTGTAGCTTGCTACAGATCACCCACCATGTCCCAGGACCTTCATTCCACATTTCTGGAAACATTGGGGAAACAAAGGTTCTACCAAACACCCCAGTATTGGGTGATTTCAATTACCCAAACATTATCTGGGAGAACTACTCAAGTACTAACACCCTTGCCCAACTTTTTCTAGAATTTATATACTAAAATGCCCTGGTTCAACTGGTCAACACTCCCACCAGAGGTGACAAAATATTGGACCTGGTCATCACCAACATGGGCGACCGAAGTTCCACACAAGAGGTCAACCCCTCACTGGTTATATCTGACCATAAAAAAATCACTTTGGATATTCATATTCTGCCCCCACTCCCGGACAAGAAAGCCACCATGAAAAACTTTTCAAAAGCAAACTTCACATTACTTAAGACAGAGGTAGAAAGTTTCAAAGCTCCCATGCTGAAGGATAACACTGTCCAAGGTGCAAAATCCTTTACTAATGCATTATACGGGCAGCTACAAGAATGCATGGATCGTGCCATCCCAAGCAAAACCAAGACTCACTCCTCCAAGAAAAAGGAAACAAGTCTGGTGGACTCCTGCCATAAACAAGCTATACAACAGAAGGAGGAAACTAGTACAGAAAAGAGTAAAATCCCAAGAAGGGAAGACATCCCTGATCAGTATCAGCAAGAAACTACAATCCCTCATAAAGTCATCCAAGGTGAGCTTTGAAACAAAAATTGCCAAGGACTCCAAAAATAACCACAAGGCATTCTTTAGCTATGCCAAGAATCTAAGTGGCAATGCTCAGATCTGCTCAGAGTTAGTGCAGAATGGCACAAAATACACTGAACCAACTGATATCGCCAACATCCTGGCAGACAGGTTTAGGGTAAACTTCACCCCCCTCTCACCCCCAAAAGGGCCCATAACCATACCAAAAGAATGTAGAGTCCCTGAAATCACAGACACTCGGGTTAAAACAGCCCTCTCCAAAGCCAAAAACACAGCATCAATGGGACCAGACGGTGTCCCAGGCTGCATCCTACACAAACTCAAAGACAAACTAACTCATCACCTAAACACACTGTTCAAAGCCAAGCTCTCCACAGGCTACATACCCATAGAGTGGTGCACAGCAACGGTTATTCTGCTCCACAAAGGTGGAACCACAACAGACCCTGCGTTCTATTGCCCTATGAGCCTGACTAGCTTGGTCTGCAAGGCTATGGAGCGCATCATCATGGAACTCATTAACAGAGACATTGGGAACCTCCAAACACTGGACCCTACCCAGTTTGGCTTTGTTAAGGGCAGATCATGCCTCCTAAACCTGGTGGACTTCTTTGAGACAGTTACCAAGGCTATAGATGAGGGAAAGGTGGTACATACAGCCTACCTTGACCTCGCTAAGGCCTTCGACACCATTCCCCAGTCTGGTATTATAGACAATCTCAACAGCCTGAACATAAACCCCTACATCACAATATGAGTTGCCAACTGGCTCTTAGACAGAACCCACACGGTGAGAGTTGCAGGAGCTAGGTGCGATGCTAAACTGGTTCCAAGTGGTGTTCCCCAGGTCTCATTCCTAGGACCCCTCCTGTTCGGCATATACTTCCAAGAGGTACAGGCAAGCACAGGAGGACTATGGCTGACCAAGTTCACAGACGATTGCAAACAAGGGGCTATAACTGGCTCTCCAGCTGACACAGACATCCTCCAAAAGGGTCTCACTGAGACGGATACCTGGTGTCAAAATCATGGCCTCAAGCTAAATGCCAAAAAGTGCATAGTCATCCCATTTGGAAAAAACAAAGTACCCACAAACTACCACATAGGTGGTAGTCCCCTAAATACGGAAGACATAATAAGGGATTTGGGGACCCAAGTAGATGGTAATCTCACCTTTGATAATCACATTGCCAAAGTGGTTAGAAAATCCTTCTACGTGGCCCACCTAATCACAAAAGGGTTTGCATCCAGATCAAAAGAGGTCATTGTGCCCCTGTACTCATCACTCATCAGACCCATCTTAGAGTACAACACCCCATATGGGATGTACCTTACAAGACACCTGCAACAGCTGGAAAGACCACAGAAGTACCCCACCAAGAGGATCAATGGCCTCAAACAGATGCCCTATGCAGCTCGACTGAAGAAACTCCAGTTGTACTCGGTTGCATACCACCTACTCAGAGGTGATCTCTGCCTGACATACAAGGCCATGTCCAACCCAGAATTGATGGACATGCTGCATCTAAAGAAAACCTTATCCCCTCGAGCCACATGCTCTAGGGATTGAAACCTCACCACAACAATAAATAGGACGTGCTGGAGGG
Organism: Protopterus annectens; assembly: GCF_019279795.1. NCBI lineage: Eukaryota > Metazoa > Chordata > Ceratodontiformes > Protopteridae > Protopterus > Protopterus annectens. The sequence goes on along the minus strand of NC_056731.1, from coordinate 1,800,690,339 downwards.
ATATATTCCTGTCCCAGAGACTTCCCATGCTTTGGAACAAGATCCCAATCTACATTAGGCAGAGCTACTCGCTAACACTCTTCAAAAGAAACCTTGACGAGTGGATGGGAAACAGAAAGTTTACCTCGGGGATCACTTCAGTAGGTCTGCTGGACAGAGGCACAAGGAACTAATCTAAGGGGGCAGCGAAAGCCAACACATTCTGGCTAGGCTTATAAATGCCTTCGGGCAGATAGCCTAGTACCCACCTATGAACCTATGAGCTATTTTTAGATGCTGCTAATTGGCCAGGACTTAATGAAAGTATCTCAATTAGTTCATTATTGAGATTAAAAGCCTTGCTTAGATAACTATGAATATTATATTTTTATATTTATTATATACATATATATTTATATTTTTAGATTACACATGTTTATTTTTTACCATATTATTATATTGTACTACATGAGTATTTTGCCTTTATATGTTTTTAAGGGGGCGTGGTTTTAATAATTCTTGTACATGTGACTATGTTTGAATCAGTTAAATACTGTTGAATTGTATATGCCATTCGTCTGATGAAGTTCTGTACTGGTGGGACGAAAGCACTTACCAGTTGTTTGTTTTTTATTAAATTGCTCTCTATCACTTGGATCCAGTGTTTTTCAGCATTTCTGTAGCTGTTTGGCATTATTTGGATTCAACATTAGCACTACTTTAGTGTTTTGGGCTATCCAGCATACTTGACAGCTTGGGAGCTGTACATTTCATGCTCAATGCAACTTAAATGAAGCAAGGTAGCTTTGCTGACAATTTTACGAAAGTACTTTGCAGAGGACACTCAATGAATTGCCAACTGGCTTATTGACAGAACCCACACTGTAAAAGTAGCTGACTCCAAATCTAGCTCCAGACAAGTGGAGTACCTAAGGATTCAGTGGGACCGCTCTTGTTTGGCATCTACTTCTCTGAAGCACAGGCCAACACTAAAGGACTCTGGCTAACAAAGTTCGCAGATGACTGCAAACTGGGAGCCATTACTGAATCCCCAAATGATGTGGATAGTCTACAAAAGGGCCTTACAGAAACAGATGCTTGATGCCAGAGTCATGGGCTCAAGCTCAATTCCAAGAAATGTATACTCATCCCCTTTGGGAAAAAACATGTACCCGTGAATTGCCACATAGGTGGCAGTACACTAAACACCGAAAGTGTGATAAGAGACTTAGGTACACAGGTGGACAGTGGTCTCACCTTCGATAACCACATCACCACAACAGTCAGGAAATCCTTTTATGTGGCACACCTCATCACTAAGGGCTTTTCATCTAGAAAAAAGGAGGCCATTGCCACACTGTACTCATCCCTCATTCGACCCATTATAGAATACAATGCCCTGTTTGGTATGTACCTCTCAAGATATCTGCAATTGGAAAGGCCGCAGAAATATCTCACTAAAAGAATCACAGGCCAAAGTAGATGCCCTATGCTGACCATCTAAAAAAAATCTACCTATACTCTATACACTGTCGAATATCGTCTACTCAGAGGTGATCTCTGCTTAACATACAAGGCCATGTCAAACCAGGAGCTGTTGGACATGCTACACTTAAAGAAATCCCAATCCCTCAGAGAAAAACTTTACAAGGATCTAAACATTGTCATCACAATGAACAAAACATGCTGGAGGGATAGGTTCCTGACCCAGAGACTCCCCAGACTCTGCAATACACTGCCCATACATATCAAGCAGAGTGCCTCTTTGGCTCTCTTCAAAAGGAACCTTGATGATTGGATGGGAGATAGGAAATTCACCCAAGGGATCACATCAGTCACCCTGCTAGACAGGAGTCCAGGGAAGTAAATACTTTGGGAAGAAATAGCCAGGGAATTGTTATGGCTAGGCTTGTATAGGTCCTAATGCTGATAGCCTAGCACCAACCTATGAACCTTAATGCCACAATATTACACGGTCAAACAGAATCCTACTGAATCCACAAATGTTAGTTAAAAAATGCATTCTTTGTTTAATGCACTACAGCAGGCTGGGATACAGCAAGACAATCATCTGAAAATGTGTCCTGGAAGGCAGCTAGCTGGGCGCTGATCCAGGTTACATTTAAGCCAACTTTCTGACCAGAAAATAATAATAAGGTGCCATAGACAGAGAGCTTGTGTAGGATGTGTGCACCCCACATGTATGCTCATAGTTTGCAGGATAAACCAATACTGCTAGAAACAAAAGTTTCTGAGTCTATGTATAGTGGCCTCTGGGACATTTTAGCTGAATATGGAAAATACTTTAGGAGTGTCCCAGATAGCTGCTGGTAGCATCCTCTCACATTTTCTCACAGCAATGTGTACCAGAGTGGATGATTATACCCACTTCCCAGCAACAAACATGAATCAAAGAACTGCCATGCAGTAGTTCTTTGCCATAGCCAACTTCTCTTGTGTCATTGGTGCAACAAACTGCACCCACTTTCCATTTAAAAACTCTGCTGTACCTGATGCAGAACTGTACAGCAATAGAAAAGGGTGGCCATCACTCAATTGTCAGGTGGTATTGCTCAGCAAATGGCCTCATTACCAATATCATGGCAATACACTCCATTAGCGTTCATGATGTTGCAAAGAAGGAAAGTGGTCTGAGGGCTATGATGTAATCAGAATCCACACCTGTCAAAATTAAGCATGATGACAACGTGTGTTATCTCCTTCCCAAAAACAGATGACTGTGGTTATCCACTGGAGCCTTGGTTAATGATGCCATACAGATTCCCATCAAACCCTGATGAGGATCATACAACAGAGCACACACCATGACATGAAACACCAATGAGCATGTTAATGGCATCATTAAAGCAAGATTCAGATGTCTGGACATATCCAGGGGTGCAATACAATACAGAACAGAAAAGGCATCACAGATGATTACTGTGTGTACCAAGTTACACAACAGCAAAATATGGTGGCTTGTCATCTGCAGGTGTGGCTGACCTACCCCAAGAATCATTGATGTCTGATGATGTCATATCATAGCTATCACATAATGATCAGGAAGACACAAGGATGCAAAGTAATAGGTGCTGGCAATGGAAGATTTGGCAATATGTCCTAGCTCAGGCAACATGGCAGCATCTGGCACACACCTTTGAGTCATGACAAGCCACACATACATAAGTACAAATACTTAATGATGTTCACATGTTGCCCCATAACAAGTGCACAGATCACAACTAATGGAATAATGGAAAAAAAAAACATTAGTCGTCCACACTGAACATCACCCATAACATAAGCATAAAGTATACCAGTAAGAACATATACAAATCACTCAAAGGAAACCTCAGTAAAGGAAATTTGTCTGCAAGGTACAACACCAAGAGGACCACACATGCACATGTGGGAAGCATGAGGTATGCAAAACAGGACCACACAAGCACATGTGGGACACATGAGGTATGCACAACAGGACCACACAAGTACATGTGGAAAGCATGAGGTATGCACAACAGAAGTTGTCAATGAACAGGTAGACTATCATCATACAGATAAATACCATGGGATGTTACCGATCAATCAACAACTATCACAAGAAATCTAGGTTGATGATGTGTATGGGAATGTATCAGCAAATACATAACTAAAAACAGGGGTTGTACTCCAGCACATTATGTGATGAGTAGCAGTTTGTTGTAAAACTCCAACTGCAGCAGGGTTAATTACAAACATCCCAATGACTAGCCCAAAAATATTAACACAAACAAGCACCATGTTCCACAGCTGAAATGGAATGTCACACAGAAGGCAATATTAGGATGCACAGGGTATTAGTACAACATGCCTCATTTCTAGGTAATATGTCCAGACGTGCAGAGCATGAATGACAGTGATGACACAACATACGTGGAACTTGCATCAATGATGGGGATATGGCAATACCGATATAGATAGATAGATAGATAGATAGATAGATAGATAGATAGATAGATAGATAGATAGATAGATAGATGCATGCAGAATTAGATACAGGAAGGCACACAGAAATATGTTGAAATGGCAGACAGCAAGGAAAAATAGAATGTAAAAATCAATACTATCCATTCAATGTAAACATGAATGCATGATATCAGATACAGCATTACTGTCATCACTATCTGTACTAACATATACTAGAGGCAAAGTACTACATATGACAAGCTGAATGTAGTCAACTAGGTCAGGTAAATTATCAGAAAAATCCTGGGGCATCAGACATTTGAACAACCACCTACAGATTCATTTTGCAGTGGTGAGCACAGTGGTATCATTGCCACAGCATCAGAATGCATAACAGGACATGCTTTTTAGCAACTGTCAGTATTGCTCTAATGCACCCTAGGGTGCTCACACTGATGGCTCACACCATGGTCCTGACTGCCTCTGTCAGTTCTGGAAATATTTGGCCCAGTGAGGAACTGGATGTGGTGACATTAGCATGTGGGGATATATAGAGTGAGTAGGAGCATGACTTCATTGTGAACATCTGGACATGACTGCTGGGCTCATAGTTGAGTGACCAACAGCAGATATGCCTCCACATTGCAGCACTGAAAGTAATGTCTAAGGACCATATGTGGGTCTAATGAGAGGAGGTCTGCCTCTCCACACTGGAGGTAATCTGCTTAGCACAGTTAGGGCATGTAACATCCTATTAGTACTACTGCACTGATCTAGCACCATCACTGGCTTTCAACAGTGTGTGCAATAGATAACATACTGGTATGCTTTTCAGCCAACCCTGCCATGACCTCTCCATATCTGCACTCCTGACCTCCGTGTAACACATGCAGCTGGTGTGCTACATGATTGGTGCCATAGGAAAGTGCACTTAGGTTATATCCACAATGTCGCTGTGAATGTTCATTCACCTGTAAGAATAAGCAGTCACCCTCTGACACATGTCCATATGGGTCTACTCCAGTAGACTGAACTTTTACTGACCCGAGACTGAAGTATCCTAGACGACTTCAGAAGACTGACATCTGGAACACAGACTTTGCATGTGAGGTAAGTAACGTGTGGGTTACGGATTCGATATAGATCCGAGCCGGCAGCATACCAAGCTAAAGATCCAAGCTCCAACAAGCTCCACCCCCTTACCCATACTACCCTGCAACCTCCTTCCAATCCTTAGATTGCTTTTGCCACCGGTACAAACAACAAAACAAACTAACAACCTGAGAAAGCCTGACTCAGAGACAAAACAAAACTCGAGCATCCAAACCTCGAGTTCAGCTAAATAACTATTCAGGTTAGGGGGAAGGAGGGAGGGATGGTTGCTGACAAATTAAGTTACCTACTCAGATGGAACATTATGGTGAGTACATAACTTCTTTATCTGAAGTAAACTTCATTTGATCAGCAACCTGTGGGACAGAGTCCCCAGCTAGCCAAAATTTTGGGAGGCCTTCAAGGAAGAATATTCCGGAGCACTGCAGAGCCAAAAGCAACCCTTCCTCTAGACACCAAATCTAGCTTATAATAAGAAATTAAGGTGTGAGAGGATGCCCAGGTAGCCACTGAACAAATGTCAACCAGGGAAACTCTAAACAAGAATGCAGCAGACATTGCCATAGAACATGTAGAATGAGCATGAAGTCCCATTGGTTTTAGCAAGCCAGATTCTCTATATGCTAAGAGGATACCACTCGAAATCCACCTGGCAAGAGTCACTTTTGAAACCGGTTTCCCCAGAAAAGGTTTTGCAAAGGAGATGAAAAGTTGGTCAGATTTACGAAAGACAGCTGTCCTGTGTAAATAAAAATGTAACTGTCTGTGAACGTCCAGTAAATGAAGTTTATATTCCCCTTTGTTTTGGTAATTAGGGAAAAACACCAGCAAATTAATGGATTGATTAATGTTCATCTCAGAAGCAACTTTGGGAAGAAAGGAAGGATTAGTCCTGAGAGATACCCTGCCCTTGTGAAATACAAGGTATGGAGGTTTGATACAAAGAGCCTGAAGCTCCGACACTCTCCTAGCTGAGCTAATGGCTACTAAAAAGGCCATCTTCCATGACAAAATGCTTCAGATCAACGGAAGCTGCAGGTTCGAATGTGGGAGCGACTAATGCCTGAAGAACCAAAGTCAGGTCCCACGGTGGGGATGAATTTCTAATAGGAGGTCTCAAAAGAAAGGTACCTTTTAGAAAGGCCTTACAAATTCTGGCAGCAGCGAGGGAACCAGCATTGTCCCCAATATGGAAATGGGAAATAGCAGCCATCTGAACCTTTACAGGAGATGAGCTGGCCCCTTGCTGAAAAATATGAGACAAGAATTCTAGAACCGCTGGAATAGGAGCAGTAAAGGGATCCAAGTTCTTACGTGAAGCCCAAATGGAAAAACATTTCCATTTACTATTGTAAATCTTCCTGGTAGAGGGTTTATTTGCCGCCTCCAGAATGGACTTAACTAGGGAAGAGATACCGGGAGTCCTGGCAACTAAGGGAACTGGATCAGCCAAGCTGAGAGCTTGAGCTCGTCCAGATTTGGAGGGGCCATTCCCGAAGGATAAGTGATCAGATCTGGAATGGGATCCAAGATCTAGAGAGGAACTATGAGATGAGACTGTAGGCAGGGGAACCAGACTTGATTAGGCCAGAATGGGGCTATGAGGATAATCTTGCTCCCCAACCGATGAGCTTTCTGCAACAATTTTGTCATCAGCGGAAGTGGTGGATATGCATAAAGGAGACTGGGTGGCCAAGCATGGACTAGAGCATCTCTGGGGGCTTCCTCTAAAGGAGAGATTAGAGAAAAAAACTCACTGCACTTCATGTTGGAAGGCGATGCAAAGAGATCGCAGCAAGGCTGACCCCACTTGAGGAAGATCTGTTCCACTACAGTAGGATTCAGAGACCACTCATAAGGAGAAAAGATAGTTCTGCTCAATTTGTTCATCAGAATGTTGGACCGACCCGGAATTTGCGTCGCTAACAGAAAGCGGTTGGTGGAGATTGCCCATTCCCAAACTCTCATGGCTTCTCAGCAAAGAGGGTATGATCTGGTTCCCCCCTGTTTGTTGATATACCAGACTACCGACATATTGTCTGACTGTATCGCAATAGTCCCCGAAGGAAGGAAGGCATAAAGGGCCTGCAGCGCTAAAAGCACCACCCTCATCTCCAGTACATTTATATGCAGAATGGTCTCCATCTGAGTCCACGTGCCTTGGACAGTCCTGTCCATGCAATGCCTCCCCCCCACCCTAGGCGGGAGGCATCCATGGTCACTGTGGCCTGGGGCAGGGGCATAATGAAAGGTCGTCCTTCCCGAAGGTCTCGGGATTGAAGCCACCACATGAGGGACTTCCTGCAAACCCTGCTGAGGGGTATCGGCAAGTCTAATGGGTGATGTAGAATGGACCACTGGACTTGTAAAGTCCACTGTAGAACCCTCATGTGCAGACGAGCTTAAGGGATCAGATTGATCGTTGCCGCCATGGACCCTAAAGCTCTCAGAACTAACTCTGCTGGGAAAGCAGGAGACTGAAGAAGAGTTAGTACATGCAGAGTCATGCTGTGAAGTCTGTCTGGCATTAGGAAAGCCTTGGCCTGAAGGGTATCTATCCTGGCCCCTATAAAGTTTAAGACCTGAACAGGTTGGAGGGACGACTTCTTGACATTTATAGTGATCCCCAACTGGGATTATAAACGGAGGAAGAAGTCCATGGCTAGAGAGAGTAGATGCCTGGAGGGGGTGGTGAGGAGCCAGTCGTCTAGGTATGGGAAGACCTGTATGCCCTGGAGCCTCAGGTGGGCCATTACAACTGCCATGACCTTGGTGAACACCCTGGGAGCTGTGGTGAGACTGAAGGGTAGGACCCTGAACTGGTAATGACTGGCCCCTAGCCGAAAGTGGAGAAACCTTCTGGACTGTCTGTCCATGAGAATATGGTAGTATGCATCCTTGAGGTCTATAGAGCACATCCAGTCCTCCTCCTGCAAGAGCGGCAGGATGGATTGAAGCATGACCATCCGGAATTTCTCCTTGGCAACAAACAGGTTCACTGTGGACAGTTCGAGAATCGGCCTTAAGTTCCCCGTCTTTTTTAGCACCAGAAAGAACCTAGAGTAAACGCCTAACCCAGACTGGTCTGGGGGCTCATGCTCTTTTTTCCAACAGCTTTTGTATTTCCAAAGCTATGGCCTTCCTTTTTGTGGGTGGAACATCTGGGAGGAATCTTGAGTAAAGGGGCTTGTTTATGAAGGAGATTGAATAGCCTCTGGACATTATTTGAAGCACCCAGCGATCGGTGGTGATGGACTCCCATTGTGCCAGGTGCCTCGAAAAATGCCCCCGACTGTCTCCAGAGAGGAGCAGTCAGGCAACCCCTCAGGGCTGCTGTGCAGGTCGGTCGGAAAAAGGTTCCCATGACCTGAAGTTCTTCGGTCCCCCTCTGCTTCTGGGCCGGCGTCCACCTTGTCCCCCTCAGCCTCTGGGGGAGAAGGAGTCCTGAGCGTACTGGGCCTGCTGAGATTTCCGGAACCACATCTTCTTCTGTTCTCACTGGTTCCTGAAGAAGGACCTTTGAGGAGTAGAGAAGCGGATTCCGATGGCTGACAGCATTTTCCCGTCTTTTTCGCTCTGGACCAGAGTCTCGCGGATGGTCTTCCTGAACAGGGTAGACCCGTCAAAGGGTGCATTCACGAAGGACACCTTGAAGGGTTCCAAGAAATCACAAAGCTGAAGCCAGGCATGACGCCTTAAGACGATACCAGACCTGCTAGCTCTAGCGACTCCTTCCGTGGTGTGAGAAAGTATCCGCATAGGTGTATTAGACATTGATTTCAGAAGGGCCATATGAGTCGAGAAAGTCCATTTATCCTCGGCTGACATGGACTTTGGGGGAAACTCAGCGTACTCTTTAATCAGGTCCCACTGAAGTCTGATTACATGGGCCAAGTAATTCAGCGCCCTAATAGAGAAGGTAGCTGAAGCAATCATCCGCTTTCCAATACGGTCCATAGCCCGAGACTCCTTGTCAGGGGGATGGACTGAAGAACTGTCCTGAGCAAGTTCCTTTTTGGTGTCTGCTGCCACCACCATGGCATCTACAGGGGAACCCTTACTCTACGAGGCTTTGTCTGCAGGGGGGCTCAGAATCTTATCAGGCCTTCTGGGGATCGGCTCTACAGTGCCCAGTTCCTTCCATGCCCTGGAGGTAATCAGGTCAACCTGGGGGTCGGCCGGGGGGGACACCCAAGAGGTAGATGGGCCTGTGTCGAATGCCTCCAGGAATACTGACTCGTTTGAGGAAGGTTTTTTGGTGGACCACCCCACCCCCTTACGCGGAGCATTTCCATAATGTCTCAGAAGGAGACGTCAATGGGGGCGTGACCTGGGGGAACCTTCCCCTTCCTCCAAATCGGTATCGTCAGTGAGGGATTCAGGGGAGTCCAAGTGCCTCCTATTGCACAGGCCTTTGTGAGGAATCTCCTAGGGGTGACTGTCCAAGGGAGGCTCATCAACAGATTTGTGTTCCTCCAGGGAAACTGGCTGGGGCGTCAATGACACAGGCTTTCCCTGGGACTGGATGATGGAGGACAAACCGAGCTGCAAGGGAGTGGGGGTGGATCTTGAGGACAGAGTGAGGGGTTTCGATCCTCTAGAGAAAACCCTCTCCACAACATCGAATGCTGAAGGGGAACCGGCCTCTCTAAGACAGGCGGCCGGCAACCTCAGATCCGATGAAGGGATCGGTGTCGGAGCCGAAGCACTCGGATCTGAGTGGACAGTGTGCTCCGATCACAATGGAGCCAAAGACACACTCGCCCCCTCGGATCCAATGCCCAGCTCTCAGCCCCAAGAGCTTGGATCTGAAAAAGGATCCGATAAGCTCGAGGGCACGGCCGGCGTTGAGGTAGCAATAACCATCGGCACCAACTCCCTGACTCTGAGGCTCCTTGGATCCGAAGACTCCGAAACCTGGTAGTGGATCAGAGAAGGAACTATCGGGGCAAACAGTGGAGCTGAACTCCCCCCCAAAGGGGGGAGGCAGCAACACTCCCATCTGCAGCTGAGTCTGTAAGAAGTGACACATCATCCGGTCCATATCTGCCTCCGAGAGGCTTCTAGTAGATCTGGAAGACACTGCCGAAGCCAGTCAGGAGGGCCGACTCGACAACCTCGAAGATGGTCGGGCCTCCTCCTCTGGCTCCGGAGAGAAGCATGGGGAATGGAGCTGTGGGGAGGAAGGCTTGGAAGTCCTCGATGGGGAAGGGAGAACCTTGGCGGGAGGGGCTGAGGGGTCCAATTCGGCCCGCCGTTTGTGGCTTCTCTCTCTGTTCCTTTCTTTCTCTTTCTCTCTCTCCCTTCTCTCTTTCCTATCTTTTTTTGCCTCTTGCTCTCCCTGAGATGAGGTGGGGGGGTGAGTTCCAGACAGGGGAGGAGGGCCAGATGGTTGGGCAACTGCAGCCGTGGTTGTTGCTACAGAGGGAGAGGAGGAAGAAGAAGCCGATTCCGCGGGTAGGAGGCCCACCAGAATCAGCTTAGTCTTCCTATCTCTCAAGGCCTGGGGGTTAAAGGCTGCACAAATTTGGCAGCCTGAGGAAAGATGGGCCACCCCCAAGCAAAGAATGCACTGAGTGTGACCATCTACTGGTGACAGCTTATGGCCACACTCAATGCACTTAGAAAAAGTAACCTTTTGGCTTTCAGCCATACCCACACTCACACGCACACCTAAAGGAAAAGAAGGGCCTACTAGGTGATAGAGATACGAAGGATAAGAGGGAGATAGATAAATTAAGAAGAGAAACGAATATCTATCAAGATAGAAAATACTACACACACACACACACACACACACACACACACACACACACACACACACACACACACACACACACACACTCACAAACTAAATACCCAAAGTTTGTATATATAAAACAGAAAATACTAAACTCGCCTGGAGCTCGAGGAATCCCGTGCTTTGCAAAGCCGTGGCAAATGAGATCTAGGGACTGGAAGGAGGTTGCAGGGTAGTATGGGTAAGTAGGTGGAGCTTGGAGCTCGGATCTTTAGCTTGGTATGCTGCCGGCTCGGATCCGTATCGGATCCGTAACCCACAGGTTGCTGATCAAATGAACCTCACAACTGCATCTGAAAGATGCAGACAGCATGATTCATTCTTTTTTAAGCAGTTAGCATAGTAACAACCAGAAAAATAGCACCGGAAAACTTAGATAGAAATAGTATGTTGGTAGCATGCTCCCTTGAATCCATAGCCTGGAAGATATCACCAACATCGGAAGAGTGCTGTGTAGCACTAAAAATGTACAGCAAAATTCAACAGTTTAAAGCACCCAGCAAAATCCAGTATAACAAAAGCAGTGTACAGACAACAAAACGTAGAGAATATTCACACTTACTCAGGGAGCAGAGAAAATTCCCTTCATAAGGATGAAAAGGCTATTTGAAAATGGTGCCAGTTGTTGAGGGAGAATAAGTAACTTCAAAGAGGAAGTTGATCACAGGGGCGGGGCAGATGCAGTCCAAGTAGGAGACAAAGGATGAAGGGAAATGTAGTAAAATAGTTATCTCATTCAAAGGAGGCAAAGATGCCCCCCCCCTCCAGTGGCAGTCCTCATCTGCTCATAGTAGCAGAGTCTGTTGGCTGCATGAAGGATCATGTCAGAGCAGCATTACCGAAAGCTCTCTCCAGATCTGTTGCAAACCCCCAAAGTATTGATCATGCTTGGCAGGTCTTGGCACTTGACACTTCATTCCTCTAGACAATATTGCCTGCTTGTCCAAGAAGGCTACAGCCATACTGGCACAGAGCCTGGATTATAATTTAATTCTCTCTGGCCAAGAAATTGTCTACCCTAGTTCTGATTGACATCTGGAAGACTGGGTGATATGCACACGTTATAAATTACACTGGCGCTCACATATTGTCATGATGTTACAAGCATATGCCAATTGACTTACTTATCTCTCATTTATATCAAGAATTTCCACTGCAATACCCAGATTTGCTCTGATTTACTGCACAATGGTGCCTCCCATACTGAGCCAACAGATATTGCCAACATACTGGCTGACAGATTCAGTGCCAACATTACTCCTCTCCCCCCCTCCAAAGGACCAATCTCAATATTGGAAGAATGCCAGGCACCCAGCATTACTGCAGCACAGGTTAAAGCTGCATTGTCCAAGGCCAAGAATACAGCTTCCATGGGACCCACCAATATCTCTGGCTGTGTTCTACATGAATTACAAAGTGAACTGGTACCACATCTGTGTGCCCTGTTCACTCATGGCCTCACCTCGATCTTTGTCCCTACTGAATGGCGTACTGCTACAGTCATTCCTCTCCATAAAGGAGGAGCAACTACAGACCCTGGAAATAATTGCCCCATTAGCCTGATGAGTCTGATATATAAGGCTATGGAGTGCATCATCATAGACCTAATTAACAAGGATATAGGGAATCTCCAAACTCTAGATCCCACACAATCTGGTTTTGTGAAGGGTAGATCATGTCTGCTCAACCTGGTTGACTTCTTTGAGTCAGTCATCAGAGCTGTGGATGAAGGTAAGGCAGTTCATACAGCCTACTTCGATCTGGCCAAGGCCTTTGTTACCATTCCTCACTCAGGAATTATTGATAAACTCACCAAACTAGGTATCAACCCCTATAGTGTTAGGTGGGTTGCAAATTGGCTCACAGATAGAACCCACAGTGTGAAAGTAGCTGCCTCCAAGTCAGACTGCCGACCATAGAACCCACAGTGTGAAAGTAGCTGCCTCCAAGTCAGAATGCCGGCCAGTCATGAGTGGAGGGATTGGTCCTGGGTCTTTTCCTGGTTAGCATCTACTTCTCAGAAGTCCAGGCCAACACAGAGGGAGTCTGGCTGACCAGGTTCACAGATGACTGCAAGATAGGAGCCATTTTTAACTCTACAAGTGATGCAGATATCCTACAGAAAAGCCTCAATGAGACCAATGACCGGTGTCAAAACCATGGCCCTAAGCTTAATGCCAAAAAATGCATCCACTAATTACCACATTGATGGGAGCCCACTGGACACTGAAGGTATTAGAAGAGACCTGGGGACACAAGCTGACAGCTACCTCTCCTTCGACCACCACATTGCCACTGTGGTCAGAAAGTCCATCTATGTGGCACACCTCATTACCAAGGGTTTTGCATCCAGGAAGAATGAGGTCATCATTTCTCTCTACTCTTCCCTCATTAGACCAGTCATAGAGTATAATGCCCCATTTGGCATGTACCTCACTAGACACCTGCAACAGCTGAATAGGCCACAAAAGTACCTCATGAAAAGGATCCTAGGCCTTAAACACATGTCCTACTGGACAGACTCAAAAAACTCTAGCTATTCTCTGTCTCATATCATCTACTAAGAGGTGATCTCTGCTTCATTTACAAAGCCATGTCTGACCCAGCTCTGTTAGAAATGCTACATCTAAAAAAATCCCAATCCCTCTGCACCACATGCTCCAGAGGCCTCACCCTCATTTCCACAATCAACAGAACATGCTGGGGGGACAGGTTCATAACCCAGAGACTGCCCATGCCCTGGAATAGACTTCCCATACATGTCAAGCAGAGTACCTCATTTGCCCTCTTCAAGAGAAATCTTGATGAGTGGATGGGAAATAGAAAGTTCACCCTGGGGATCACTCCAGTGGGTCTACTTGATAGAGGCACTGGGAACTCGGGTGGCACAATGCCGGGGTAGTCCTGTGGGCTAGACTTGTAAAGGCTCCAGGGCCATTAGTCTAGTACACACCTATGAACCTATGAATCTATTTACAAAGCAAAGCTATGCAAAACTGTTCATTTCATGTATATTACTGTCATATTTAGACAATCAGAATGTAACAATCCCTTAAAAAATTTGCACTGGTTATATGTGGTCATTGAACCCATGAAAGTGGATATTGCAACAAGTAAGGGACAACCACAAGCTGACCACATTTAAATACACATGCAAACAGAATGAACATGTGTACCCTTAGATGTCAGATATCTGTCATATAGAACCAATGTTATTGACACATGTCATAAATGTGGTTACCATTTTGTGGTGTACAGCATACATAACTGAATTTATATAGAAGCAGTGAAGATATAAGTCAGTATATTAAAATGAACTATTATGCACTCATGACTACACATCAACACAATAAGCAGTGAACATTCAAAGCCATCCTATGTTGTGTCTATAAGACTGAATGTACCAACAGCTAATACTATATTACTATGTATCAGAGTATCCATAAATTAGCCAGTGAACATACAACTTATGGAAATCCTTAGACATCATCAGTTTCTGTTAACTTACCACAGACATTACAGAGTAATCAGAAATTACTACAGATATAGTTTCACTCCATCCATATCTGTAGTCTCCAGGCTGCTTACTTTTTATCTATGCAATGCTTATGGTGAAAATCTCTGTGTCACTGATGGTCACTTACATATCTGTATGCATATTGTTGAATTCTATCCCCTTATTTATGTCTCAGACAGATGGTAATGCAGACAATTAAAAAAGGCCTGATGACAAGTATAAGTTGATTTATTTATTATTTATTTTACATTTGTTTACCGGGATGGTCTGACTGGTGCCCATTCTCAAAGGAGGCCTGGGGAGAAAAGCTTCAGTCTAAGCTTACATACAAATTATCACAACCAGTAATAGAAATTATAAACCAAATTGACAAAAAAATGAGTGTTAACACATTTACAAGATAAAAATGCAAAAACAAAAATATATACATAGTATCAAATAGAACTAGACTTTAATAATAATTAATTATAATTGATAATTAATGATTGAAATGATAATTAATGATAGCATAGGTATGTGATAATAGTAATCTCTTCCACCACAACAATGCCAACAACTGACAGCTCACTTTTGAAGCTTGCTGTATATCAGCTATACCTTAAAGAATGGAGAGATGATAAACCAAAAAGCAAAGGAGAGTAGTATTGCTGGATTTGAATTCATCCTCAAGTCTTGGTGAATACCTTCACAAGGTAGACTCTGTTTTTCATAAAATCTCACAAAAACGACACTAATATATAGGCTGTATTTTATATAGCATATATCATGTACAGAAGCAGGTTAAAATAAAAAAGATAGCTGGATGCACAAAATCCAGGATAAAAAAGTGCCTAGGAATGGAAAAAAATAACAGTGTAGAATCCTCAAGATATGGAAACATTCCTACAGTGGGGCTAGGCCAGGCCCAGGGTTGGTATGGCCTCCCTGCTGTAGAAGGAAGTAGCAGTCCACAAAAATCACAAACATTGATAGGCCAAAAAAGTCATAAAGATGACAGAGTGGACTACTGAAGATAACAAAGAAATTATGCATTGTTACTTTTATGCAAGAAGCCCAGAATTTCAAGACAGAAGATATACAAAAAGATTACGAGAGAAATAAGAGGAAAGAAAAATAATTGCACAAGAAAAACTGTCAGAAGCTTCAATTAAAAATGTGTTCATTAATGCAACAGATGCATGAAAAACATTATACAGACCAAGAAATATTGGTTCGTTTGGAAAAATACGTAACTGAGGAAGTCTGAAAATATAAAGAACCAAATTTAGAGATTTTTGAAAGGTATAAAAAGAAATATGGATGTGGGAAAGAAACAGAGGTCTGATAAGGTGCAATAGTTATGCAAGGGAATAAGCCAAATTAATCAATATAAGAAAGCAGCCCCACAGATATTCATAGAAAAATACAGACAAAGGCATCTCGATATGGAAAATTTACAATACAAAAAATAAGATCACAAAGAGGGAACACAGAACCAAAGAATAGTAAAACAGAAGTTAAAACATAGAAGCTGAAGTTATGGAATACCTATGAAGTGAAGGATTTAGTGTAGAAATTCTAACAAAGGTTATATCATAGCATGATGTAACAATGAGTCACTCAGTAAGGAGAAACAAGAGGAGCAGAAGACATCTGAAGAAGAAATATGGACATGGAGAAGTAAAAGAGATTGAATATGGTGCAATATCTATGCAAACGAGAAAGCAAAACTAATTAATACAAAAAGAGCAGCACCGCAGGTATTTGGAGAGAAATATAGGCAAAGACATCCAGATATGGAAAATTTTACAATACAAAAAAAAAAAGAAAACAAAGGGGAAAAGGAAAAAAGAGGATTAGTAATGGAGAAGTTAAAGAAATAGAAACTGATGTTATGGATTACCTGTGAAGTGAAGGATTTAGTGTAGAAAATCTAACTCTAATAATGCCACAGTGGGATGGAGCAATGGCTCCTCAAATTAAGGGGAAACCAGTGGAGGTGGAAACATCTGATCAGTTACCATATGAAGATACTTTGGAGTCTTCCATAGGAAATCAGTACAAAAATTCAGTAGGAGTTGCACAGCCAAGGAAGGAACAGAAAACCATGGCAACTTTGATGCATTCAGTGTTGTGGAGTGATATGCCAGTGAGTTCCTATATGAAAGAGTAATGGATGACACAGGAGGAAACCGTAAAGAATGTGACATTGGAAGATGCTCTGGAACTTTCTGTAGAACACCTGCAAGAAATGGAGAACAAAGAATGTGCACTCAGTTTAAAATAACATGATCTAAGAGATCAGCTACTTGACTTAATATAGATGGGCAGACATATTAAGATTAATGAAATAAACAGACTACAGAAAATCAATAAAACCTCCAAAAGTTAGAATTTTGATAAAACAAATGAACACAATAATTAGGACTGTACATAGAGAGTCATGTGATATAACAAAAGTAAATAGGATATATTACTGCACAGCTAAATTAATAACAGATAAAGGGCTGGATTCACAATGGCTTGCACGGAGTCTACAAGTAGAGTAAGACTCCATGCAGCCATCATGTCCGACGAGCGATCTAGGAACAGCCTGTAGGGGCATGTAAGAGAGCTCCTAAAACATCTCCTACATGGACAGGGCTGGGATATGCAAATTACCTCACTTGCAGCTGAAAGGCATCCAAATGAGGTAAATGTGCGATCCAGGAAGCACAAACATGTCCGAGTAGGAGACATGTTAGCTGCAGAAATGTACTCAGTTAACAACTGAGTACCGTTCTGCAAATAGCACAATGGAGCCTTGTCAGCTCCAAATAAAGGTCGCATATGGTTGAGGAAGCATGCCAATGGCCAAATATACGGCCATTGGAAAGTTTCCCAGATGCAAAATTAAAATAAAAATAATTTTTTTTCGGCAATTTACGATGTTTAAGCATAGTGCAGTGCCGCGCAAATGGGGCGCACTATAAAAATCATAAAATAAGACAATAAAAGCCACAAACGTGGAATTTATGAAAATTGTTAAGTGACAATGTAAAGGAATAGCAGGCTGAAGACAACATGGCCACCGAGTAGGGGTTGCTAAGGGGAGAAGCCCAGTCTAAGACATGTAACCAAGCATTAGTAGGCAGTCCTATGTAAATGAGTATTAGGAAAGTGAATCACACTTTTACATAGCAAATGAGCACAGTCAGTGGAGTGTAGGAGTAGGATATGGGGAGGAACAGAGTAGGAGATAGGTGACATCACAAGGGGGGTATGTATGAAAGTAGTGAAGCTCATTGGAGCACAGTGGCATGTGTTAGCTGTCAGTTAGACATCATGGAAAGAGGTGTGTCAACAGGTAGGCCAGGGAAAGCCAAGAAATGGAAAGTGTATACTGTGGATAACACCAAAGTTTCTTGCTGAGCGGGTATGCATGTGTGTGCGTGCCTGTAAACTCGAGTAAGACACAGTGCGCGCATGGAAGCATGAGTGCGCGCATTTAAGCTGGAGTAAGCATGTATAAGGCTGTTGGAAGACCTGTAAGCTTGTTTGCGCTGGTGTGAGTGTGTTTTAACCCGAATAAGCAAGTTTTACTCCATCTAAGCATGTGTGCAACCGTGTGAGCTGCTGTGAGTGAGTTTCCGCTTGTATGCACGTCACTCCCCCGAGGAAACAGAAAGGAAAAAGGAAGCACAACAAATAGTAGGAAGCTACCAGGGAATACTAGTAGAGCTAGCAGGTGCAAACAATCAGAATCAGGCAATTACACAGGCAGAACACTAGCCCAGCCCAGCACTTAAAACGCTGCAAACAACAGTGCAGTTTGTTTCTCTCAAGAGACACTTTCAGAGACCAACTGGTGATATGATGGGGATATCACAGGCATCAGCATCCAGGGTACTGCACCAGTTCCTGGATGCCATGTCAGCACATGTCGATGATCATGTATATTTCCCCAATTCCCGTGAGGTATTGGCCAGCAATATGCATCTCTTCCAGCAAATACCAGAATACCCTGAGGTAGTGGGTGCAATAAACTGCATGCATATATGCATCAAAGCACCAGCCGGTGAGCGGGGTAGGGCCTACATTAACCTCAATGGCTTCCCCTCCATCAACTGCCAGGTCATGTGTGATGCCCAGGGCATAATAATGAATGTGTGTGCTGGCTGCCCTGGAAGCTACCATGATTCTCATATCTGGCATCTGACGCAGCTTTACCAGACATTTGCCAATGGGGACATCTAACATGGTCACTTAGTGGGGAATGCTGGCTATGCACTGGAGCCATGGCTGATGACAACCATCAGAAATGCACACACACCTGAACAGGAACGCCATAATGAGGCACACGCACAAACACGAAATGTAATAGAGCATGTGTTTGGGTAGTTCAAGTCACGGTTCTGGTGCCCGGACACATCTGGTGGAGCCTTGCAATACTCACCAACTACATGTACCCAAATTGTCATGGCATGTGCTATGCTACATAATATGATTCTGTGAAAACAGCTGCAGCAGGACCAGCATAGGCCTGGGCCAAACAGCCCCCCACCAGTGCCAAGGCCATCACAGGCAGAGCGTGACTCGGAGGAGGAACAACCTGAGCCTGCCCCAGTAGGCAGAAGGAGGCGTGCTCAGTATGCCTTGGCCTTGGAAAAGAGGCAAAGCATAGCACATACACTGGCTCAGTAGGAACCCTGGAAATTATACCTCTCTCTGACTCGCACATATAGTAAAAGGGATGCTTAACTTGACACTACCTGTTTCCAAACATGTATAGGGAGTGCAGTATGTGCATCTGACATAGGCAGCCCTGCAGCACCACCTGAGGCATGATTGCCATGTGTTAAGCAATGTAAGGTAGTGCTAAACAGCATTTACCACCATGTAGTATATGCAAACTTGATGACCTTAAGTATCATCCTACCATCACTAAACATGAGGCCACAATATGAAGACAAGATGATCAATTACAACAATTGGCTTAAGTATTGGTGTCAGTGAAAGGGGATACAATGCCTGTCAGCCTGGGATGACTTGCTCGACAAGACATGATGCTTCGCTAGGGATTGATTTCTCCTATCACCTGTGGCCTTTTGGATATTGCCAAAGGCTCTTGTCACCCCCATAGTGCCTTTTTTAGGTAAGGCTCAAAACACAAACCCACCTCCATAG
This sequence comes from Protopterus annectens, assembly GCF_019279795.1. Classification (NCBI taxonomy): domain Eukaryota; kingdom Metazoa; phylum Chordata; order Ceratodontiformes; family Protopteridae; genus Protopterus; species Protopterus annectens. Next base: position 1,800,670,840 of record NC_056731.1, on the reverse strand, counting down.
GTATCACAAGGGATAAGAAACCTTAAGTAATGCTACTCAATGCCAGAAGTCTAAACTGCAAGATGTACGCACTCCAAACTCTCCTCAGCATGGAGAATGTTGATATCTGTGCAGTAACAGAAACCTGGCTCAAGGCTCCCAAGTGCACCCTATCATTAACAGGTTACACCTCATACCATGCTTTACAGCTGCAAAACATGGAACAAACTACAAAAAGAGGGTGAGTATCAATATTTTTCAAAGATACCCACACCCCCAGGTTGGTGGCACAGCATGAAGCATCGGAGACTATCCATGTGCAACTAACAGTGGCTAAAACTGCCTTCCAGTTCATAGCCTGCTACAAACCACTCTCCTAAACCCAGGAACCACACTTGGCTGACTGGAGAACACATGAAAATATGAAGGTCTCGTCAAACACCATTATATTGGGTGACTTCAACTACCCAATCATAGACTGGGAGCATTACCCTAGCCCCAACACCCTAGCCCAAAGGTTCCCAGAATTGATAAACCAAAATGCTATGGAACAACTTGCTACCACTCCCACAACAGGGGAAAACATACTGGGCCTGATCATCACCAACATGGGGACTCTATGCTCAAGACCAGAAGTGTATCCCTCACTGGTAAGATCAGACCACAGAGTAATCTCACTGGATATTCACATCCCGATCCCAGCCCATGGCCAGAAAAACACAGTGAAAATTATTCACTAAAGCAAATGTCACACTCCTCAAAACTGAGGTGGAATCCTTCACAGCCCCTGTGCCTGTGGAAAATATGGCCCAGACCTCATAACCCTTTATAAACACATTCTATGAACACCTTCAGGAATGCATGGATCATGCAATCCCAAATAAAACCAAGACCTAATCCTCCAAAGCCAGACATCCTGTCCAGTGGACCCCAGCCATAAACAAACCATACAATACAAGGAGGAAGCTACTATATGATAGATCAAAATCCCCAAAAGGGAAGGCATCTCTGATCAGTATTATTGAAAAACTACGGCCACATATAAGATCGTCTAAGGACATCTTTGAGATAAAAATTGTACAGGACACCAAGGATAATCACAAGGCATTCTTTACTTATGGTAGGAACCTGTGTGGGAATCCCAAGATATGCTCAGAAGTAGTCCAAAATGACAAACAATGCACCAAACCCACAGACATTGCCAACATCTGAGCTGACAGGTTCAGTGCAAACTTCTCCCCCCCTCCCCACCAAAATGGCAAATATCTATCCCAGCAGAGTGCTGGCCCCCTGACATCACAGATGCTAGGGTAACAGCCAGCCTCTCCAAAGCAAAACACACAGCATCAATGGGACCAGACAGTGTCCTGGGCTGTGTCCAACATGAACCCCAAGAAGAATTGAACACAAACATAAAAACACTGTTCAATTTCAGCCTTACCACAGGATATGTACCCAAAGAGCAGTGTACAGCAACAGTGGTCCCTCTCCACAAAGGTGGTGCCTCAATGGATACTGCAAACTATCACCCCAGAAGCCTGACTAGCTTGGTCTGCAAAGCTATGGAAAGGATCATCATAGACCTCAGAAATAAACATATTGGGGACCTACAGACACTGGATCCTACCCAGTTTGGCTTTGTTAAGGGTAGATCCTGCCTCTTAAACCTGGTTGAGTCATTTGAAACAGTCACCAAGGGCATTGACGAGGGGAAGGTGGTCCACACAGCCTACCTGGACCTCGCAAAAGCCTTCTATACAGTACCCCACTTGGTCATCATAGATAAGATCACCAGCTTCAATATAAACCCCTATGTCACTAGATGGGTTGCAAACTGGCTCAAGGACAGAACCCACATGGTCAGAAATGCTGGAGCCATGTCAGACTCCAAACCAGGTTCAAGTGGCATCCCACAAGGTTCAGTCCTGGGACCTTCCTTGTTTGGTATATATTTCTCAGAAGTACAGGCCAACACAGAAGGACTGTTGGTGAACAAGTTTGCAGATGACTGCAAACTGGGCGCCATAATCGACCCTCCAGCTGACACAAGCATCCTACAAAAGGGTCTCATAGAAACAGACAACTGGTGCCAGAGCCATGTCCTCAAGCTAAACGCAAATCAGTGTATAGTCCTCCCCTTTATCAAAAACTAAGTGCCCACAAATTACCACATAGGTGGTAACCCATTAAGTATGGAAGAAGTGATAAGGGACCTGGAGACCCAAGATGATAGTAATCTCTCATTTGATAACCACATGGCCAAAGTGTTTAGAAAAACATTTCATATAGCCCACCTAATCATGAAGGTATTCACATCTACATCAGGGGAGGTCATCGTGCCTTTTAACTCATCCCTCATCAGGCCCATAATGGAGTACAATGCCCCTTGTGGGATGTACCTTATCAGACTCCTACAGCAGCTGGAAAGACCACAAAAGTACCTCACCAGGAGGATCAAAGGGCTCAAACATATGCCATTCGCTGCCCGGTTAAAGAATCTGCAGCTCCACTCAGTGGCATACCGCCTGCCCAGAGGCAATCTGTGTCTGATGTATAAAGCCATGTCCAACCTGAAATCAATGGACTTGCTGCACCTTGGAAAATCAGAATCCCATCAAGCTACATGCTCAAGAGACCTGAACCTCAGGACTGAAATAAATAGGACATGCTGGAGTGACAGATTCATAACCCAGAGGCTCCCCCCACTCTTGAGTAAACCCCCACTCCAGGTTAGCAAGAGTTCTTCACTGACTTTCTTCAAGAGGAATCTTGATGAGTGGATGGGAGATTTTAGGTTTACCCTGGGTATCACTTCTATGTCACTGTTAGACAGAGGCACAGTATACTAACCTTGAAAAATGTCATGGCAAACTCCACTTAAAATGTGTGTTGAAAGCCAAACACACTCTGGCTAGGATTATAAATGCCCTAGGGCAGATAGCCGAGTATGAACCTATGAACAGAATCACACACACCAACTAGTACAACTGTGGTCAATGTGGAGTAATGTTTGGCAATGTCCACCCAAGTTAGTGAATACACAGGAATGTTGGACAAGCCTGGTTTAAGTAGGCCATGGCTGAACAAAATGCAACATGCTCATAGTTGCCCAACTGGCCCTTAACCAGTCTGGTCGGCTCAGTATGAACATTTAAAGCAGTGATGGGACTCAAACCCATGATACTGTGCACCATAGTGAAAGTACTGAACCACTACACCATGACAGTATTGAAGTGTTCAGCCAGTATGAGAGAATGTTGCCAAGTCTTTGCAAACTATCACATGGAAACCCTGCAGGCACAGCATAATCCCTGTTGAGTTATGACACAAAGGAGTCTGGCAGTAAGAACACAACATGACTTCCAACACACACAGTATAAATGTCAATATTGGTCATGTTCACACACAACCAGAAATGTAGTGGATTCCAGATCACAACATATGGAAAGGTCACACTGGGCATGCTCACACACTTGGATAAATGAGACATATGTCAGGCAACAAACCATGGAAAGCCTGAACTGGGCATGCTCACACACTTAGGCCATGTCTGAGTATAGCAGTCAGTCACACATATCTGGCTGTTGTATGTGTTAAGCCAGGAACCTTCCACGATCCAGCAATCCGCCCTGTGCACACAGTTAAATGACAACAGACACATATATTAATATACCGGAACCCTGTCATGATCAAACATGTTATGCAGATACACAAGTTGTTCATAGAAACAGGGAAAGCTACAGCAATAAAGACCTGTACAGTAGCAGCAACAAATATTGTGCATCCCGAACATAAACATAGGTGCAGAGGTCAATACTAGGCTGTCTGCCCTAGGGAATTTATAAGCCCAGGCAGAGTGTATTTGGTGTCCACCTCCCCAGTAGAGTAGCTTATTGTGCCTCTGTAAAGTAGGTCACAGAAGGCACCCTTTAAGGCTAGTTTGCTGTGCTTCTGTCAAGCAGGGACACAGTGGAGATCCCAGGGGTGAATTTGCAATTTCCCATCCATGCGGCTGTATTTCGCTGGAAGAGGGTTGGCGAGGGGCTATGTCTAACTTTAATTGGGATTCAATTCCAGAGTGAGGGGAGCCTCTGGGTAATGAACCTGTCCCTGCAGCATGTCCTATTTATTTTTGTGCTTAGGTTTAAGTCCCTGGAGTGTGTACCTTTAAGGTTCTTGGATGTTATGAGGTGGAGCATGTCCATTACTTCTGGGTTTGAAATGGCTGTGTACGTCAGGCATAGATCACCTCTGAGTAGACATTAAGCAACTGAGTAGAGCTGGAGATCCTTTAGTTGAGCTGCATAGGACATCTGTGTGTAGCCCATGATCTTCTTGGGGAGGTACTGTTGTGTTCACTGTAGTTTCTGCAGGTGTTAGGTAAGGTACACCCCAAAAGGGGCATTGTAGTCAAACATGGGCCTGATGAGTGACTAGTAGAGGGCCACAATGACCTCCCATGATCTACATGCAAACACCCATGTGATAAGGAGGGCTATATAAAGGTCTTTGCAATGACTCTGTCAATGTGATTAACAAAGGAGAGGTTATTATCTATGTGGGTCTGTGGGATATTGCTCTGTTATGTATTAGCTTCCTCCTTCTGTTGTACAGCTTATATATGGCTGGGGTCAACCAGACAGGTCTCCTGTTTTGGAGGAGTCATGGTTTTATTTGGGATAGCATGATCAATGCCTACTTGCAGGTGCTCATACAATGCATTTGTAAAGGATTCTACAGATGGGACTGTATTATCCTCCAGCACGGGGTCTTTGAAGTATTCCACCCCAGTCTTCACAAGTGCTGCTTTTGAGAAATTCTTTACAGTGATTTCCTTGGCTGGGGGTGGGGATGGGATATGGATGTCCAGGGAAAGTTGTTTATGGTCTGATCTTAACAATGATGGTTCTACCTCTGGTGTGGAACATAGAGTCCCCATGTTGGTTATGATCAGGTCCAATATGTATTCCCCCTTGTGGGTGTGGTCACTGGTTGTGCCATAGCACATAGATTTACAAATTGTAGTGGCTGTAGGGTGATGTTGTTGAGGACCTGAGTAGTATCCACAGTCAATATTTGTGTACCTAAAGTCAACCACTATAATGGTGTGTGTGAAGACTTGCATATCCTACATTGTTCCCAGGAAAGCCAAGTGTGGTTACTGGGTATGGTGGGGTGGTCTGAACTACACACCAAACCAAAAGGCAGTTTTGCACAATGGTAGTTGTATATGTATGGCCTGTCATGCTTAGTGCAGTGGTACCAACCCAGAGGTGTGTGTATCTGTGATGTATATGGATACACCCCCTACGTGTGTTGTGTTTTACAAGTCCTGTGGTCATGAAGCATGCTATAGAGCATAACCTGGCAGTGCCAGTGTGCATATGTGACCCTGGACTAGGCGTCTGTTAATGCACAGATATTGTTATCCCCCATACTGAGGGATAGTTAAAGATGTACCTTCCTCTTCGGAAAGACTGATGATGTCAGCACCCTATAAATACAGCAGGAGAAAGGAAATCACCCAGTAATGTGAATAGTGTTCTGCGCTAATGCGTCTCTCTCAAGTATCATAACATAGTCAGGTAAGGGTTTGAATCCTGCAAATGCTGTGTGTGGGGGGGCAGGGGGGTGTATGTATGCAACTCTCTGTGAAAGGAATGGCCTTTTTGAAGACTGGAATAACACACTAAAATATGTACATTCCTCTTTGGAAAGACTGATGATGTCAGCACCCTATAAATACAGCAGGAGAAGGGAAATCATCCAGTAATGCAAATACCACGCTATGCTAATGCATCTCTCTCAAGTATCATCACATAGTTAGGTAGGGGGTTGAATCCTACAAATGCCATGTGTGAGTTTGTCAATGTGTTGTGTGTTTTGCTTTTATTATTGTATGACATATTATTATAACAGTAATTTCAATGCACACATCAGGTATGTGTGTGCCACATACAGATATGTACCTGTGACCTTTAATAGTTCCTATGTGTGAAGCCTGCCCCATATGAATACAGTTGTTACCTTTGCCAGCATGTGCCACAGCTTACCAGACCTTAGTCCATACATGTATGTTGGTGACAATGCAGGCTACTGCAGTGATCTGTGTCCTAGGCCAGCTATGTGTCACACACCCATGAAAGCTTTGATAGATTAATGTGGGTGAGGGTTCATGTCTGGAGTATATGTCAGACATGTTAAAACACAGCAAAGTCTGTGAGTGATGGACACCCAGCGTAGGTGTATGGCAACTGTCACCGATATGCATACAGACACCTTCTTGCTTAGGTGATACACCGAGGGACTGCAGAATACCTTTGGAAATGTAAATATCACAGGAAAGACAAGTTAAAACTTGTCCACATGTACACACCATTACCCGTTCTACATGATGGGTGCTATAAACCTACATGGTACTGTTGGAATACTATGTTAACTACATGCTGATGCCAATGCCACAGTTGCATTACAGCAATACAGCATGGCTTGGACAACAGGTGTCTGTCCATATGATACCCTTGTGGTGGTTAGGTGTGTCATGTGTAGAATGCATTGTAGGCCACTGTATGTATTTGCAGTCGTGGATGGACATATCCGTAGTGTGTTGGCATGTACATGAGACTGCTAAATGCCAAAGAGTATTGTTCCCAGGGATGTGTGGGGCTCAGTAATAATGGCTACTGGTATAGTGTAGTACTGCAGGGATATCACTGACACCAGGTTCCTACATCTGTGTATCAGTTGAGGAGACACCATGTAATGACCACTGAATGTCAGGCTATGTAAGCTGTGTATACTACCAGAATGCAGACCATTGACATTTGGAAACCGTATCACCCACAGCATACTGTCAAACCATGTCATGTTCCATGCTAACCATGTTCACAAATGTACACCTGCAACTCAGTGCTGCAAACATCACACATGTACTGTCCACACCCCAACACATGCAGGCACAGTACACACAACAGCCATGTGGCACATGTGCAGACAGTACACTTTGGGAATTAACACTGGTGTATACAAAACTGCAATGACAAACATCGGTAATGCATCATGCATGCTTGAATATACCCACAACATCATTACACTGTACTGTTAACAACATGATAATATTACTACAGTGCTATGTAGTCACCCTGTGCATCAGCACCATGCTACCCTGTTCCTGCATCAATGTTAAAGATGGCAGGAGGTGGCACAGTTTCATCATATGCACAGGGTGTGTACCTGGTTTGCCAGAGTCTGACACATCCAATTGACATGTATGTGTGTGTGTGTGTGTGTGTGTGTGTGTGTGTGTGTGTGTGTGTGTGTGTGTGTGTGTTAGTGAGGGACAACAGTACAACATGGGGCAGTGTTGCTGCAATGTGTGTATGTATGTGTTAGCCCTAGGTGTTAGCATTATGTGTGTGTATGCATGCACACAGTTCCACCACGTGGATGCCATTTACGCATGTTTGTGGACAGCCACAGACTGTACCTGCCAGGTCATACAGATCACTGTCTCTGGCCACAGACACGGTACCTGTGCCTGACAGGGGTGCTACAGACAGTATCAGGTACTAAGCCAGACTGGGTACTGTCATCAGAAGCAGTGGTTTGTTGACTGGACACATGTCCCTGCTGGGACTGTCCAGAGCCACATGCACGTCATCTTCTCGGACGGTCTAATGACAGCACAGACCCAGCATTGCTGGGGCTGGTACTGGCACTATGGGAGCAGCTGCGGGTTTGTTGTCGTCCGCGAAGACTGCCAGCTGATAATGTTGCTGGCATACGTCCATGTCAATGCCTCAACTGTCCTGCACTGTCCTGGCTTCTGGACATGTAGTTGTGGAAGAGATCTAATGTGTCCCCCCAATGTCTATCAATGACCTCGCTGATGTTACGGATGGCAGACGCAATGTCATGCATAGTGTCATTCATAGCGGTGTGATGTGCTCTAAGCTCCCTCAGACCCTGTCTGGTGTACCGTTCCATACGTGCCTGTGCCTGCATTACAGCCCAGAACATAGCTGAGGTTGAAAGACCTCTGTGGGCACATCTGACAGGGGTGGTATGACCACGGATGCTCCCACAAGAACCCCTGGACATCTGTCTGTATGGTACCATGTCAGGAATCTGGCCATGGCTGCTGTGAGGGGATGCATGTGCCAATGATACCACACTACCCTGGTCAATGCCCACTGTATGCTGTCCCTCAGCTAAGGACATTGGTGACAATGGATGTATTGGCAGGATGACTGTGCGCATTGATGGGGTTGACTGCTGTGTAATGTCAACTGGCTGACCAATGACAGACCCTGTCACAACTCCCTGTGCCATTACACATGTATCATCATAATCATTATCCCCAGCAGTGGCTTCAGGTTCCTTGCTGCATTCCACCAGAGCAACATCAGAACCTGTGAGAGGAAGATAGGAAACACAGTTTACAAATGTGTACATGATATTAGTGCACAGGCACACATGCACACATGCACACAGGCGCACATGCACACAGGCACACATGCACACATGCACACATGCACACATGTGCACATGTGCAAACGCACACAGGCGCACATGCACACAGGCACACAGGTACACAGGCACACAGGCAAACAAGCACACAGGCACACTCCTCAGTACAGCAGATACAAACACAGACACACCTGCAATCCAACACATACACAATACTGTTTTACGGTGGGTGACAGTATCACAAGGAAAAACATCCCTGCACACGTGTCAGCATGCAGATTATGTGTTGCATAGGAACATGCAGTGCAAGTGTAGACAGCCCTTGTTAATAACAGTATACGTGTACTTGATGCTTGTGTGTAATTGTTCAGTGATTGTGTCCACCCTGGGACACGATGTGTACAAGGACATAACAATGCTGTGCAAGTGTTACAAGCTGTGGGTGCATATATTTGCACACACACACACACACACACACACACACACACACACACACACACACACACACACACACACACACACACACACACACACACACACACACACACACACACACACACACACACACACACACACACACACACACACACAAAACACATGACGGTACTACGCAATGACTGCTATGTGTACTTTTGTGGTCGGCGGAACTGGATGTGGTGTAATAACGTGAGCCATGATCAACATGCTTCTTGTGGTCAGTCAACAATAATAATGTGTGCCAGACAGGCAGCTAGCATGCTGTACCTGACATGCAGTAACATCCACAATTACACAGCCACTTATTACATGGGTGTGTAAGATGGCCAATAGTGAGCATTGCCTAACATGAATGTATTATTTGTTCAAGACTGTTGCACAAAGACATGATAGGCCTCTACCCCTCAGGTATATTATGTGTGCTACATAGATGATAAGTGGGATACTAAAGGGTGGCCATACAGCAGGTGTCATAATTGGACATGTGTAGCAGGCTAAGGTGTAGTGTGTATGCCAAACATGTGTGTGTTGTGTACATGTGTATCAGGTATGCCTATACAATGTCCAGAACTGTGTTGCCACACATGTGTGGCATGCTCTGTGTATTGCATGTGAGTGAGGCAGCTATTGAGAATAATGGGATATGCATAGTCTCACAGCAAACATGCACAGCATGCATTATGCATAGGTGTGTTACATGTGCACAGACTACACCTCCATATGACATGCACATGTCATTAGCAATAGTATTGTTATTACACACTCACCAGCATGGATTGGCTTCCTTGCTGTCACTCCAGAGGGACCTGCGAAAATATGATAGTGATTGCCAGTGACCACAACTGTGCCATTGATACTGTGAGCATGATAAAGTACAGTAGTACAACAAGTGGCTTTCACAGGTGTACAGATTATGCTCAGAATATCAATCTTGCAGAAGAATAGGCAGGTTAACCGCTACACAAACAGTACACATCTCACACATGCATAAGCTACCAGTACAGAGAACAGTCAACTACAGATATGGCATGTTACCTTCATGCTCCATTTCAACATGCTGGGTGGCTCCGGCCTCCATGATGACACATGTTTGTGGATGTTGCTGTTATTGGCCTGGAGCCACAACACTTAGGAGGTGCTCCTCCACACTGGTGAGGGGGGGGTTGATAGGTACCCCACTGCCTGTGGCAAGCTGTTGTCTGTGGATATCAGACGCACGCTGCCGGACATGTCTAATTAAATCACTGCAGTGATGGCGTACTTGCTCATATGTCCGGTTATGCATGCCTATGTCATTTACCCGATGGACAAGATCTTGCCACAGTGCAGCCCTCTCATGCTGGTTCTGGCTGGTCCTGGAAAACAGCACACAGTAATTCTGCACCAGGCACTGGTGGATCTCCTGATCCTCTGCTGCTGTATAAGGTGGGTTTCGCTGATGCACCATCACCCTGGAAGGAAAAGAAAAATATGTGAGCAAGTCAGGTGGCTACTATCACTTAACTGCCATATATAGCATCTGTCTGTCTATCAGGGGATACACATGTTCGATACCACATTTCAGTGCTCAGCCCACAACTGTCTGACAGTGCCTGCCACACTCCATACAACAAACTAGTATACACAAGCACTCGGCACACTGTGTGGGATACAATGCACAACCTCACACTGGGGGTATGTATCAAGCTAATGGATGAAGAATATTGTCATCCCGTGCAATGAATGCAATGCACATTTACAGTTTCAACAGTAATCCACCCTAGTCTTTGATGCCATACCCCTACCTGACATATGTGCACAGTTGTTACTATAGCCAGCATACTGCTGTCACAGAGTATACATGCTGCCAGGTACACACACACACCTTGTAACACACATGTGATTGTGGCCATGGCACAGGCATCATTACACACACATTACACATACATACAACACACAAATGTATGACAACACAGATGAGCATTAACTGTGTACCTTATAGTACTGTGTGCCCCTACTTACAGATACCTATGAATGAGGTATGTAATCTGTGCAGACTACAGGAAACACACCAGACAGTGTTACCAGGGAATGTGAACATACACCATACTGTAGTGTGTAGGCCTACAACATCAGGTAGTACAACAGTTCATATATGAGTCAGATTCAACAGCAGTACCACTTACTGAGCATACATGTATTGCTTCTGCCTACGATGGGACACCACAGTCTTACACAGGGAAGAACGGCACAACATATGCCAATCTACTATGTTTGCATCCCGATAACTGACACATCTTTCTCTGGCCTCACACCAAGGACACCAACTACCATGACAGACACAAACTCACACTAAGCTATCACATCTTTTCAGACCTTGCACACAATCAGTGTCACACTCATTCAATGTCACATAGCTGGTATTGCACTGAGTACATGTGTGTGTGCATTGTGTCATAGGTAGGTACTATGCTAATGGCCATGGGCCTAGGGCAGCCTAGCCATATACTACTCTGCCCTTTGGGACACATATAATGTGATTTTACTTGCTCCTGTGAAACGGTTACACAGAGGTGACTCACAGGGCATATTACCTATCTCCATAACATTCATCAGGGGTATGTATGACATCTACTAATAAGGAGCCTTGTTTGTTAATGCTGGATGATTTACTCCAGGATATGGCATATTTGTGTATAGAAACCTGTACCTCCAGCATGTGCTGTTTAATGCGGTGACAAGGATTAGGGCCCTAGGTCATGTAGGCTGGATGGATTGTGAGGTGTTGCCATGGTGGTTGGCCAACTGGTATGGGTGTGACATAACTGTGTATGTCCAGAAGTGGTAACCTCTGTGTAGGAAGTATGCAAGGCACTCTAGCTGTGGTTTTGAGAGTCAGTCTGCATAGGGAATGTGTTTAAGGGCATTATCAGTCTTTGTTAGGTATGTCTGTGGCCTTTCCACTTGCTGTAGTTCTCATGGGAGATAAATACTGCATAGGACATTGTGAGGTGTAGAGGGGTACACTGACTTACATTTCCCTAGCTGACACACCTTTTGTGATGACATGTACCATGTACAGGGATTACAAGACTAGTGTGCCACTGTAGATATCAAAGGGGAGGCTATTGTACACCTGTGTCCCATGTTCCCTTCTGACACCTCCAGTGGTAGGCGGGCAACCACCTATGTGGTAGTTAGTGGGTAACATGTTTTGGAATGGGGTATGGTACTGCAGTATCAACAATGGTGTTCAGTCCATGCCTTGGTCAACAGGCACCTGTTGCAGTACATCTGCTTCCTTGTCCCTCTCTCTCACTCTCTCTTTATATATATATATATATATATATATATATATATATATATATATATATATATATATATATATATATATATATATATATATATATATATATATATATATATATATATATATATATATATATATACACACACACACACTTCTAAACATCCATTGCTTTACATATACATGCACATGTAGGCACATAGACTGCCCACCTTTCATGGTGGGAATATCACTTGTGAAACAGTTGTGAGACATACCATTCTATAATGATATTGCACAGTGTTGTGTCTAATGCATTCTGCTGTCCTCAGGCCGTATAGCTGCAGCAGGCCTCACTGGCTCAGTCCCACAGAAGTTCACCGTCACATGACATATACCTGCACTGCATGCTGTTTTCAATGCCACACACTACAACCTACATTGATATGTGCACATAGCAACCTTCAGCTACATATGTATGTCCAGCCTTCACTAACAGTTGCAGTATGTCCCTTGCCCTATGCACATCTGCATATACATATAGATACAGACTGCTAACACATATGGAGGGTTCACAGTATGAAGATTATTAGATTATGTAGTTTACATTACCTTTGTCTCTGACAGCTTTTTTCTGCTGGCTTGCTGGCTGGCTTGCTGGCTGGCTTGCTTTTTTATTTATTTTTTGGTCTCTGTCTCTGTCTCTGTCTCTGTCTCTCTCTCTGTCTGTCTCTCTCTCTCTCTCTCTCTCTCTCTATCTCTCTCTCTCTCCCTCCAGTTGCTGCAATGATATTATTGCATGTGTGGACTGGCAGTACAGGCTGGTTTTGTAGGTATCTGCACATGTGCATGTGATGGCCTCTGCACCAATTGGTGGCCAGCATTTAGTAATTGCATCCAGCCTGCTGTGTGTTAATTGCAGTTCTCACTGTGATTTCAGGACACTGCTATAAAATGATAGGTTAGGTAGGCATAGGCCTTTCAATTTTGCAAGGTGTGGACCTTGCTGGTTTGCTGTGGACACTGTTGTGTGAGTCAGAAGGTTGGTATATCTCTCATATCTAACGCTGTGTTGTAGCCACTGAAATGCATGTTGTACTGAAATCTGACTGTTGCTTCTTCCAGTTCACTCTTCTCAGTGTGTATGTTAACTCACACCTGCTAATGCTAACACTGTTTACATGGGAGTATGTACTTACCCGTGGGATTTTTGGATTAACTGGCATACAACAGTAGTTCTTGCAATGTGTTGCTATGGCTTTTGTATTTTCCCTTTACATTCACTCCTTGAATGCCTGATATTTGTCTTTACTGGAATGTGTTGCTATGGCTTTCCTATTTTCCATTTACATTCACTCCTTGTAATGCATGATATATTTCTTTCAGCACTAAGTTCTTATATGTTTGCTGTAGCTTGATGGCACTTCATGCAGTCTGATGAGCCCAAGGTATGGGGTTTGACACTTACAGGGGTATTTTATTTTGCTGCTGAGTAGTACTAGGGTCTTGTCAAACAGAGTGTATAAGGCACTTTTAAACAGTTGTAAGCAGGAAGCAGGAAGTCAGTGGGGACACCAGCTAGGGATGTGCAGGCTGGGTGTAGGGAAGGTCCATACCTGCACATTTCTTTAACTGCAATAGTGTACATATGTTTGACATTTGCTGTGACATTTTAAACCTTTCACCCCTGAGAGAGGGGTGAGGACAACTAAGTATATTGTACTAACAATTATGAATATCAGGCACATGCAGTGCTTGTGAACTGCTATACTGTCATTAGTATGTTAGATGGCTACATCCTTTGATATTTCTGTGTTGTACTCCTACATAAGGGCATGCTTGTGGAAGTAATTCTACAGCTATTCGCAGAGTATGTAACAGCAGACAGGCTGATATGCCTGTGTGTTTCTGACACTTGCAGGCCTCAGATACTCTCAGGTATATATTTGACCAGCCTCAGGGAAAGGTACATATCAGTGGGATACACCCATGATATATTTCAGATATTCTGCAGTTGTGACTGTGGAGTATTTTGAGCATATGTATTACTACACCATTTCTGACATGCAAGTAGTGTCTACTTTAACTTACTGACAGTTACCATTATGTGGGATTCCCCACCTTTCTCCCTACTGTTAGTACATTTCACAGGGCGTCAGTGGGGCACAGGTAACAGTTGTTTGCAAATCAGGGACATCCCTGTAAATCAGTCACAGTTGGGAGGTCTGGCCTCTTATCTATTCAAATATGGCAGTGTTTATCCTGCTCTGATACTGTGTGGGGTTTGTGAGGTGCTACTGTAACATTATTACCTACTAGCATGGCTGTTTCTTTGCTCACACTAATGTAATGCAATTTCAACAGAATTACTAGTAAAGATACACAGAACAAGCTTTGTGTAATGGCCTTCCTATTTTCCCTTTACATTCACTCCTTGTATTTCATGTATATTTCTTTCAGCACCAAGTTCTTGTATATCTGCTGTGGCTCAGTGGTAATTCATGCAGACTAGTGTTTCCACGGTCCGGGATTCGAGACTGAAAGGGGTATTTTATTTTGCTGATGAGCAGACTACAGGCCTTGTCATACAGAGTGACTAAGGCACTTTTAAGCAGTTGTAAGCGGGTTTTCGTGAGTTTGCGGGACACTTGGCTACGCTTATCTATGCTTAGCTAAGCGCACACAAGCGCACACCTGCTGACTCCTGCTTAAAAGTGCTTACTCCCGCTAACACCCACGCTATTTTCTTTAAAAGAAAAGAAAATGGGGAAATAGGAAAGTGGTGAAAAAGGGAGCACAAAAAGGGTAGGACAGTAGGAAAACAAGCTTGGGATGTGCAGGAAGGATGTAGGGAAGGTCCATAGCTTCCCATTTCTTTATCAGCAACAGCTGTGCATATGTTTGAAATTTGGTGTGAAATTTGAAACCTTCCACCCCTGAGAGAGGGGTGAGGACAACAAAATATGTTGTACTGCCAATTAGAATTATCAGTTTACATGTCTAGCGGACATGTGTGCGAATTGGGCAGCTATGTATGGAGCGTAATTTTTTTGTGGGAACAGAGTGACCTTTTTTTATTTTTTTTTCAGGTGAGAGTGGAATGTGAGGTACAGGAAGTAGGTATATTTGGGGAGGTAGGTTGGGGAGGTTAACAGACAAGACGAATAAGATGTATACAGGGGCAGAGTATGACACATGTGGGGGGGAGAACAATTGACGGGGACGGATGTTTGGATATCTCAAGCTCATGAACCCACAGATGGCAACAGTGGAACTGAGATCCCCACCCATGGGCAGTTACCACTGCACCTTCACAGCCCAGGCCAGGGTTGTGCTGGGGGCTGGATAGGATGGGCAGGCACACCCGTGAGTTGTGCCACTCTCGCCTCAAGCTGGCATAGAGGATCAGTCACAGAACACCTGATCTCACTACGCACCACAGACCGGACCCTATGGAGGGTGAGTGGGGGCTCTCCTCCAGCCACACTTGCAGAGGGGGGAAGAGCCCCATCCCCTGCAGCGCTTCCACCTGAAGGTGGCACAGGGCCACCGGAGTAGGAGGTCCCGGCCTGGGCACTGGTGCCAGGTGCACTCGCCAGCTGAGGTGGGAGAGGTGGGTCCGCTGGAACCCGCCTTCCCTGTTGTCCTATGTTTAGCAGTATTTTATGGCATTTTGGGTTGGTAACAAACAACACCATTCAGAATTAGTTGTAACAGCATGCATCAGTATTCCCATTAACACCCATGAATTCCGAACATTGAGCAGCAAGCATAACACATGCATATTTAGAACAACAGTGCAAATTCCAACAGCATGCAGGGTTGATTGGTGGCAACAGGCCATCAGGTTTGGATATGTGAACAGGGTACATGCATCATCGTACATGCAGATATGTATGAACCAACAGGACAAATGTCCATGGGAATTAATTGTGAATACACATACCCAGTTTGGTGTGGAATTACATAATTTGTGAAAATAGGGTAGGGTGGAGAAATATTACATTAACAACTTACACTACCTATACATATACTCTACATTCCTAGTAGATGCATATATATATATCCCCCACATGTATTAGTACAGATTCCTGTATGTAATCTTAGGAATGTTGGTGATGGGGATGTTACTGCTACATTAATATACATTCCATTTTTATTCATATATGTTCATATCTGGCTGTGTTCAGGTACAGCATCCTGCTACATTTGATTTATATGGGTCTAGACAACTGTGGATGTTCAGCATTTCATACAACCATACTATCTCCATAATGCAAGGGTGCAGCAACATATCCAAATTGTGGGATGGACACAGTCCAGGTTCTGTACTTTATTTAAGACATTACACTCTTTGGTTGTGGTTGTCTCATTCGTTTCATTATGTAGTGACTGCAGTATACCTTTATTCCAGACTTATTACAGCTTTCTTGGTAGCTTCAAACTGTCTTTCTCACACTCTCTCACTTATTTTATATTTATATTTCAGAATGGTACTTAATTCTAGGCTTTATTAACATTTATTAATGGGTTACAACAATCCTTTCCAGCTGACTCACTTATTTCATATGGCAGAATTTACAAGGATGTATTCGACACTTGTCTATCCTTTGTTGATTGATTACCACTCATTTTCAGGCTGAAGCAGTTATCTGATATTACAATACAGGTGGAAACTCTATTTGAGACTTGTTTAATCTTTATTACTGGATTGCAATGCACTCTTTTCCAGGCTGCATCACTTATCTAATCTTACACTACTAGCAGAATCTTTATTCTAGGCTTATTTCACCTTTATTACTGGGTTACAGCACTGAACTCTTTTACAATCTGTCTCACTTATATTCTATAACAATATCAGCTGAATAATTACTAACCTGCCTGGTGGCGCAACCTCAGCAGCCTATCAGCATAGGCTCACCAATTCGTGGAATGAACACCTGCAGCTGTAATATAAATGAAGGAATATTGGAACATACCTCTCCATACTATAGGCTAGGATAGCATTTCTTACATAAGTAATTACATGGATACTTACTCAGTAGTGGGGCATTGGGCATTTGGCGGGCCTCCTGGATAAAACGGTTCAGTTGGCCCTCCTTACGTCACTTCAGGTCCGCATGGTGGTGATGGACCTGTTCACCAGTCCTTGGAATGCCTGTGGCACTGGTGAGATCATGTGCCAACTGGTTCCACGCCTCTGCCTTGTACGCTCCCCATTGAACCTGGCCCTGCATGAGTTGTGCTTCATGATCATGGACTAGGAGCCAAACCATATAGTTTGACTCCTCAACACCTCACCGTTGTGCTCTAAAGAGATTTCCCTCTCCTGCACCTGCCATCCTGACTGAAAATGGGTACCACAATCAGTTATGGTGTATATTCCTACCTATGGGGCTTATATATGCCGGTTTTCCCGCACTTTTCTGTGATTGGCCATGTTGGATATTTATCAGCTTAAAGCAAACCTGCTTTGTCATGGTTCTATTTTCATTCATTCCTATATATATATATATGCTAATACTGTATTTCTCAGTACAACTGTCATGACTTAGTAGTTCAGTACTTTGACTATGGTGCACAGTATCCCAGGTTAGACCCTTGGCATTGCTTTTTTTATTTTACTACTGTCTAGACAGGCTAGGAGGTGTGTCTGTGTAAAGGCGGCTTTGATACAGCTTGCCCAATGTTGCCTGCCGGTAAGCTGGTTGACGTGCTGCGCAGCTCCGCGCAAATGGCTTACGCTGGGTAACGTGTTATTTAGCTATGAGCACTCATATTATGCTGGGTGAAGTGCTGCTGAGCTACGGGCACTCATATTAAGCTTGTTAAAGCACTGCTCACCTCTGGGCACTCATATTAAGCTTGTTAAAGTGCTGCTCACCTCCGGGCACTCATATTAAGCTTGTTAAAGTGCTGCTCACCTACGGGCACTCATATTCAGCTTGCTAAAGTGTTGCTCAGCTATGGACAATTATAATACTTTTTTTATAAATTATTCTGTCAGATTTCTTCACAAATACATGGCCCATTTCATTACATTTTACTTAAATTATAGTTGTATACATATATATATATATATATATATATATATATATATATATATATATATATATGTGTCAGGGGATTGTTTCATACTTATTTAAATAAAAATGGTGAATGATGTTGTGGGGGCTCGAACCGTGACTACCTCCTCTTTGGCCAATGTCTCTACCGCTACGCTATTACTACTTGGCTTAATTTCCATATGTAGATCTTATATGCTTTTCAATGCCTGCTAACTGTGGCTGAGCAAAGGGCATACCCATGTAAATGAGCGCAAATTCGGGCAAACATTTTTAAAATTATAAAAAAAAAATGAAACTGCTATTTTTATGTTTTACACATTTTCAGTAGGGTTTAGTCTGTGGGGATGTGTGCTGTTGTGTTCCTTGACATTTCTAAGGACTCGCTCATGGGTATTTACTTTCAGGCCTCTGACTCTTCTGGGGGCATGTCCCTTGCAGTACTCGGCATTCGGACATGCCCCCTACTTTCCTACACAGACCGTGTTAGCCTAGGGTATTATTCAGCATGCCCTCATGAATATGCATGGCATGCTGATGTCATACCATTCAACTGCAGCCTTCGAGTAAAACATATTAAGTCTTACACAGAGGTTTCGTGAATCCAGCCCAAAGTCTTACCACAAAAACACTGAGCAGTAAGGGAAAGAAAGGAGAAAAATCAAATAACATCAACAAATTACTGAATAGAATAAACTACAAATCAATAAAGACAATTGTCACTGTTAGAAGAGTATAGAAGAGAGAACAGATCAGCAAAAATACTCAGAAAGATAGATGTGATAACAGCAATGTACAGTATCAGAACAGATCAGAATCTATCTTGCACTATCTGAAATAATAATTGAAAAATATCATCACAAGCAGAAGAACTTAGAAGATACACAGATAAATATAAAGTAAAAGTACAAAATAAGCAATTTATTGATGACCCTAAAAAGTTATGTAGAGAATTGAGAAACAGGCAAAAGGAATTGAAACACCATGAAAAAAGAAGAAATAGATACATTTTGGAGAAATATCTATGAAGATCCTGTGGAACATAATAAATATACTGAATGGATAGAAAAATTAAAAGAAAGAATAAGAAGCTCAAATGCACAGGATATGAAATGGGATGAAGTAGCGGCCAGAGAGCGATTGAAACAAAGTTAGTAAAAGCTACTAATTGGAAAACCCAGGCCGAGGTGCAGTAACTAACTTCTGGCTAAAAGTGTTAACATCTTTACATGAATATTTAGCCATGAGTAATTATTATTTATATGTGCACCCTGAACAGACACCGACTTGGTTAACAACAGGAAAAACAATACTCCTACTTAAGAGTGAACCTGCTAGCTATCTTAAAACTATAGACCAATAACTTGCCTTCTGATGACATATAAACTATATGCTGAAATTGATATAGACAAGAGTTTATAATCATTTAGAAGAAAACTCAGTCATGGCAATAGAACGGAATGGTAGCAAAAGAAAGTCATATGGAACAAAGGGTCATTTGTTGTTAAATATAGTCATAATGGAGAACAGTAAAAGTGAGAAGAATCTAAGTATGGCATGGATAAACTACAAAAAAGCATTTGACAGTATTCCACATTCAGGAATAAGAGTGCTTAAAATGTATAAGATACACCCTACACTGATCAATTACAACAACCATGAAAACAGCGGCATAATAAAAGACAAATTATTATTCCAGGGATAAAAACTCAAAAGGGGATATTCCAGAGTGACTATTTGTCATTGCTGCTCTTTTGTCTTGCCCTTAACCCATTAAGCTGTCTACTTAACTGGCTCCCAGAAAACAACAATTTAGCAGAAAACGACAAAGTGTAAAGACTTCTTATCTTCATTTTGTGGATGATTTAAAACTGTAGAGTTCATCAAATGAGGAGCTGAAAGCACAACTATAAGTGGTCAAAACTTTTTCAAGATGATATAAGAATGTAATTTGGTTTTCATACACATGCAAAAGCAACATTTAAAGCAGGAAAGCTGCAGCAGCAAGGAAACATCAGCCTGGAATAGAAATGCAATATAAAAGAACTTGAGAAAGAGGGAGTGTGTTAGTATTTGGGAACTGATGAAGGATCAGCTATAAAACATGAACAAATGCAAATAAAACTTAGTAAGGACTATTTTAGAAGACTAAAATTAACAATGAAAACAGCGTTGATATCTAGGAGCAAAGTCCAAGCTATAAACCAATTTGCTCTTCCCGTCCTAACTTACAGTTTTGGAGTGAATGACTGTCCCCAAAAGGATTTGGATTGGTTGGACAGGAAAACAAGAAGGATGCTTCATGCTTATCAAATAATTTATAAAAATCAGTGTATACCAAGACTATATATTCCCTGTTCTGAAGGAGGTATGAGCCTCCTTGAAATTGATTACATGGATAGATCTGCAATTGTAGGTCTGCATACATATCCGCTGATCTGATAAGACCCAAACCTAGGGAAAGTTTTAAAACATGAGGAGGATAACTCTAAGATGACCTCCCTGTTTAGTTTAACAGAAGCATATTGGTGTCAAGTGGGAATGGAAATCAAACCGGAAGTATATTAAAATCAGGCAGCAACTGAATGTACCAAAAAACAAAAGACAGACTATAAGGTGAAGGATCAGATGAGAAGGCAATTAATGTGGAAAATGGATAAATATAGTTGCAAGTACAGAAAACTATTGGAACAGCATCATGTTGATCAGGATCAAATGCAGGAATGGTTAATGAGAGGTGAATTTAAACCAAAAGATGAAAGGTTAATTTTTGTGGCCCAAGATAGTAGACTAAATACACATTGGTCTACAAAGTCAACTGAACATATGGGGGAAACAGACAAATGTAGGTTTTGGAAAACAGAATTGGAAACAATCATATATTTTGTTGCTGGTTGTGATATGCTAATAGCAGAAGGACTGTATACTGAAAGGACATAATAAAGTGGCAAACTGTTACACTGGGGATTGTGCAAATATTATAATACTGAAGTAGTTGAAAAACATTAGAAACATGAGCCACAAAGCATCATAGAAAATAATGAAGTTTATATCACATGGGATCACCCATTACCAACAATTCCTAAAATAGATGTGAGAAGACTAGATATAGCAGTCCCTGAAAAGAAGACATAAGTAGCATTGATCATGGAAATTGCTACACCCATTGACAACAGTGTCTTATGTACAGAGACACAAAGACATAAAATACCACGATTCACAGGCAGAAACTATGGCAACGTGGAAGAAGGATACCCAAACAGTTCCAAAAGTAGGAGGAGCAATGAGTCTTTTAAAAAACTATTTACAATTGTACTTACATATGTTACAGATACATGTAATGCCATATGAATTGCAGAAGGAGTCAATAATGGGGACATCGTGGGTGCTGCAAAGAGCACGTCTGGTTAACATCAAAGATTGAAATAATACTAATTTCATAAACTTTAGTCATACTTTTACTTAGGAATGGGGTCCATTCCCATCAAGGTATTAAAACCCAAAAGATTTGAAGAAATTAAAGAAAATAAGTTTAACTATGTGCGCACAAATTGTTAGTACCATTTGGGCCTGACATACTTAATGAGTTTCATTACCAATGTTTTAGAACCTCATTTTCTAACATCCACATAAGTTTTCAAAGTTCCAGGTATTAACCAATTGCTCAACCTAACTCTGAGGTGCTCAAAGCAACCACGCAATACCTATCATGAAATGGGAATATCTATAACATGTGCCCAATGCCCTCCAGTTGTTTGCTACCATCTTATATGTGGCAATTTTAAAATGTGATATTAATACATTTACTGCTCATACCATCGCTGTGAACTGATTGGGCCCTCAGTTAGCATTTTTAAGTTGTTTTTGTATATGTCTCAATAGAAATGCTAAGAATGGCAATGGACAGGTGGGTTCAGTGTGTTCGGTTACCAAACTGGACCAACAGTGAGACAACCCAGATGCTCACAGTCCATGCTGAACATGAGCAGAGAATGAGAACATGCCCAAAGAACTTTGCAATGGTGATTGATATCTGGAAGTGGATTGCATAGGAGCACTGCAGTTGGACTGGGATCTATCATACACCAGTTACCACCAGACCACTAAGATCCAGCAACAAAAATCACTTGCAGATCACTAAAGCCATTAACTCTGCTGGTGAAGCACTATTCTCTTGCACCATAGCCAAATTATGGAACTCACTCCCACCCACAATTACTTCCGTACCATCATGCACCCACTTCAAAATTTTACTAAAAGCACACCTAAAAACATGCTGGCTATGCCCTTGCAAATCCCACTCTTATATCATCCACCCCATCCAACCATTACCTTTCTTTCCACTCCACTAACTACCTTGATTATAGCAAGCTCAGATGCTCATAAGCCTAGTACTTATTATACAGTAGGAACTTCTCATTGTAACATTTGTTAATGTCTGTTATGTACTTCACAGATAAAGATTCTAGTTGTCTACTGATGTACTATGTTCTTCATCTGTAAATATGTTGTAAGTAATTGCTATGTTAAATTGTTAATCACTATGTAATCCAATGTAACTACTACTACTGTTTGCTTTCACCGTTTGTGCCACTCCATCAAGAACTGATTTATTTGGTGGTGTTCGTTTGTGAATTTATTTGTCTATTTTCGTGGTGTGGTATGGCGGAAGCAGTTGAGGAGTCTCTTTTAAATATGTCTATACACCCGACGCCATCGGCTTTGGGTGAAAACGTTAATACTATTCTTTTAACGGCATTGATGGACATTCAGGCATCGTTGAAAATTCTTATCACTAAATCAAACGGACAAGTTAACGTTGGGCGGACGTCTAGTCCGATGACATCATTCCACGAAGATGACACGGTGGTTGACCTGGGAAGTCCTACACCAGAAAGTAACAGACGAGGAGCAAGAAGGAAAGGTCTGCAATTTCCTGTCCGCGGCGCAGCAGAAACATGCTGTGAGCAGTTATTGGGTGGAAACGACAATCCGTTCCAGAATTTCAGACATACAACAAGTATTAACAGTTTCGAATCAATATCAGCACAACGGGAACAACTGCTGAGATTATTGAAAAGGTATAAATCGTTGCAACTTGAAAACTGTTACTTTTTGAAATGTATGGAGCTTGGTATAGTTCTGAAAGGTTTACGGTTCTTCAAATGCCCTAATGGGGTTAGTTTGGGGAATCCTATGTTTGAGACTTTAGTGACATTTTTCAACGAAGCTGGACTGAATTTCTTGAAACTATTAAGTGACAATAATAAGCAAAAAATGCAATTATTAAGAACTGAGATTAATAGTATTGAAAGCAATATAAAAAGCAAGTTAACTGTGGAAAATTTTGAATTATTGTTTAACGCCTTATCACGTGAAGTGAATACACATGCTACAGAAGTGTTTAACAGAAAACATTCTAAACTATTACGTGATATGAATGTATATGAAAATAAGACGGCTTATAATAATTTTGCACCTAATATTAGAGGGAATAATTTCTCTGAGAGAAAAATTGGTAATAATATAGTTAGAAATGGAAAGGTTAGTCAGCGCTCTTTTAGTGAGGTGGCAGGCACCACTAATTTGGAAAATAATGGAAATATTCAGAATATAGAGAATAGTAATAATGGAAGAAATGTTAACACCATTGATAATACAGCAAAGGTTAACTTTTCTAATGAGAATAATTCAAGTAACAGTAACATTGAATGTGTTAGTAAACCACAAAGAGTAGGTACAAGTGGGCTTTCACCAGCCATGGGGCAACAAGATATATGTGTTAAACCAAAAACGGTTAATGAAGCTTTAATGACTAAAAGAAATCAAGGGAACAAGTCAACAGTTCTAACACGTAGTCGTACTTTTTTGGGGTCGAATTCATCGGGGGATGAGGCATGATGAAGGAAATTGATTGTTTTAATGTTATTAACTTAACAGAACATGCATTTTCTGATGAAGAATTGAATTTATTAAAGTATGGTTTCAATTTTGTTCCATATTACAAGGCAAATTATAGTAAAACAGTCATAGATGTTAAAAAATTTGTTAGAAATTTAAATTTAGCATATTTAATGCATGATGTCCCCCAATTAGAAAAAGCATTAATTAAACCATCAAGTTTTGTACCTAGATTACAGCATACTATGGAAGTGTTTGAACAAGTATGTATTGAGGATATTAAAACAGTGTTGAAAAATAAAAAGAAAAATAATGATAACTTAAATAAAGAAGAAAGAATTGCTCTAGAACACCTAAAAACTTTAAGAAGTACTTTAAGGTTTATGAAAAGTGATAAAGGGTCCAATATAGTGATCATGGAACAACAAACATACCATGATAATATGGTGGAAATTTTGGATAATCAAGAGGAATATGAGAAAGTAAATTTGTTTGACATCTATAAAAAATTTAGATTTATTGAATCATACTTGTATGAGGCACTTATGTCTGGATATATTAGTATAGAATTATACAACTTTTGTTCTGTACAATATCCAAAAATAGGGGTGATTTTTGGAATCCCGAAAATTCATAAAGATTCCAAAAATCCCCCTTTCGGACCTGTGGTGTCAAGCCCCCATTCTAGTACTGAGGGCATTTCCTTAATTATAGATGCTGTTTTAGGACCTATATTACTTGAAACTTTATCCTATGTTAAAGACTCATGGTACTTTTTAGAAAAAGTAAACAATTTTGCTAAAAATAAGATTTTTGACCCTAAAAAACACATTATTTTTACTTTGGATGTCACATCTTTGTACACGTGTATTCCACATTATAAGGGAATTGAAGCTGTACGTAGTTATTTAAGTAAAAGAAATTTATTTTCTAATGATGTAATTTCAACTATTTGTAGTTTTTTAGAAATCATATTAGAAAATAATTATTTCATGTTTGGTAAACAATATTATAGGCAAAGAAAGGGCATTGCCATGGGGTCGTCTGCTGCCCCTTCATTTGCCAATATAGTAATGGCATGGTGGGAGATGGATAAATTATCCATAATAGAAGAAAAATTTAATATTGTGTTTTACAAAAGATTTATTGATGATTTATTTTTCATAATAGAAGGAGATGTGACGGTAGTAAAAAATTTTGTAACACAGGTTAATAATTGCTCAGATTTTTTACAGTTTACTGTAGGTGATGTAGGTTTGATGGTGAATTTCTTGGACGTTTGTCTTTGGTGGGATCTTAATGAGAATAGATTCCACAGTAAAATATATAGAAAACGGACGTTCACCAACGGATACCTGCATTACAAAAGTAATCATCCAAAACATACCATTAAAAATATACCGAGAGGTCAATATATAAGAGCAAGTCGTATGACTAGTAAACGTGAAAATTTAATTGAAGAATTTCATTTCATAACTTCTCTATTTATTGATAGAGGTTATGATATTAATGTTTTAATAAGTAATGGAAATGAAATTTTTAACAAACATGAGTCTTTATTTCCAGCAATATTAAATGAACCCACCAAGCTAAATATAATAAAAGAGTGTAGAATTAATAGTTTAGAGAAGGAAGTCATATGTTCTTTTGAAATGAGTGGCGAATGAAGGAAATAGCATCAATTCTCACAAAAAATTGGAGAATTATTCAGGGGAATCACGACATTTCGAAAATATTGGGTAGTAAACCACATTTTGTATTCAGGAATTCTAACAATATTAAAAAAATGTTAGAATATCATAACTTTGAATCAAAGAAAGTTAGTATAAATAAAAAAGGCATGTTTTGCTGTCAGAATTGCAAAATCTGTAGGTTTATTTCTGTAGGTTCTGGCATCTCTATAGCCAGTAGTGATAGAATTATTGAAGTACCAGGTTATGCAGACTGTAATTCATGCGGATTAGTATATGTAGGCATGTGCACAGCATGCCCGGCTTTTTATGTGGGAATGACCACATGTAGTCTGAGTACCCGTGTTAAAGAACATCTATACAGTATAAAATGTAAAGATGACAAAAATGCCTTATATAAGCACTCTATTAGTTGTAATTTTTTTAAAAAATTTGTATTTTCTGTGCTTGAAATATGTGAACCTGACAGTAGAGCTGGTGATTTCAAAAATTATTTAGAACAAAGGGAAACACTATGGCAAGTCAGGTTAAATTCAGACAAGTATCCTGGTTTAAATGAAACAATAAATATAAAATGTTTCTTAAAATATAGGAAACTAGGTATAAATAAGAAACACAATATACTTCGTTTATTTAGTAGTTAAGCACTGTTTTAGTGGATTTTAATTAATTGTTTTTAATTAGGTTGGTAATCAATTAATTATTTAATTGTCTATTTAATTGTTTGTTAATTGATGGTATATTTAAATAGAATGAAGTGAGTATTGAATGTATTCTGATGAAGTCGTGAGATGAAAGCGTGTATTAAAGTGTTTTGTACGCTATTTTGACTGGATTTTACATTCTACATCCTTTTGGTGCTATTTGAGTTTGTTTGCTTTCACCGTTTGTGCCACTCCATCAAGAACTGATTTATTTGGTGGTGTTCGTTTGTGAATTCCAATGTAACTACTGTCTGTTTATTTTACTGTGGAGCTTTTCTCCCCGGGCCTCCGCTGAAAATGGACCTACGTCCAGTCGGACACTGCCGGTCAACAAATTTAAATAAATAAAATAAATGAATAAAAATACTGTTGTACAGGTCTGCCACCATTGAGATGACCTACATTGGAGGGTAGCAGTGGTCTGACACCAGCCAGCAGATGCATTCAACAAGTTGCATAATCGACACCTTAACATCTACATTATCATAAATGTATTTGGTAAACATATCTATCTTTGAGACTGCTTCAAGTGTATTTTATGGGTATTTGTAGTGATAATAGTAATGCAAATGTAGGAATTTAATTTCCACTCATTAAAGTTGCCATTAGCATATCAACTCCTTCTGAGGTTATCCATAACTACAC
Source organism: Protopterus annectens (assembly GCF_019279795.1). Classification (NCBI taxonomy): domain Eukaryota; kingdom Metazoa; phylum Chordata; order Ceratodontiformes; family Protopteridae; genus Protopterus; species Protopterus annectens. Next base: position 1,800,643,644 of record NC_056731.1, on the reverse strand, counting down.
TGGGTCAGTGTATACATTCTGAAGGCATTTTGAATATTACTGTGCATTCATATGGACTAGAAACCTATAACTGTTACTGATATTCCATATATTCTTTTTTCTTATAATCAGTAATGAACTATTATATCACTTAGCTTGTTAAGTGTTATTGCAAAGTGACTGCTGATTGCCTATGTGTGAATTCCCATCTCATTATAACCTCTTTGCATTTCTCAGTTATGAGTAAAGCTTCACACTGTATACTTTTGTATGTGTGAATGCTGAGTAATACATACATTACATACATTAGTAAACTCTACATTATAGAAAATACATTATTGTAATATCCATGTTTCTTCTAATCACTTTCATGAATGCAAGACCAATGCAGGTCACCATGGCTGAAATATGTTGGAGTTTGTAAAACAAAATTAAGTACAAGTGTTTATCTATAATCCTTATTCAGTCTTAATGGCTGTAGGTTTACCACTGTATGTGGAGACAGTTGTTAATGAATCACACAGTTGTACACGAATGCCATTACTGGCTTGCCTATTTTGAAAAATACTTTCTGATGCTTATTTTTGCAAACTGTGTCAGTTAAACTCAGTATGATGACATGTACTATTGTTATAAATAAGATAAAGTTTTACAAACTTATAGAAGTACACTGTCTGTTAGCTCAAAACACTAAGTATTAGGCCAGTGTAGATACTTCATGGATATGTGTGGGTTTGAAACCCAGTTCCATGCTTCCTATTATCAACAGATATGAGTGAGCAATACTTGTTTGGCTAGTTATGCAGTACAGCGTTTTACACATCTAGTATGTAGCTGGTGCATTGATGCCTATAGCGTTTAGGTAGTGGATGACTACACATATCTCCTTTATCGGTAAAACTTCTAGAAGCATCTAAAATTGCTTCTGTATGCATGAATGCTGAGTAATACACAATTAGTAAGATGTGCATTATAGAATTTGCAACAGTATTGCAAAATCCATGTTTGTTATCATTTTCATGAATGTAAATCCCAAGCAGGTAAGCATGGCCGAAATATGTTGGCATTTGTTAAATAAAATGTAAGTAAAAGAAGTTTGGCTCTGTAAACCTTAGTTTGTCTTATGGTTGTAGATTTACCACTGTATGTAGAGAGGTGTGTTATTTAATCACATGGTTGTGCACTAATGCCATTATTGGCTTGCCCACCAAAAATAAATAAATAAATAAATAAAAATAAAAATACATATGCTCCTCTGACTCTCCCATAGACCTTCCTATTTCATCATATCTCTGGTGTGTCCCTCTTCTTCACCCTCACCTTGCATCCACTTTTCAGTGCCCTTTTTCCTTGGATGTGTGCATTACTTGTGTTCCCCACACATATCCGGCACCCATTGTTAGCTACTGTTAGCTGTGGGAAAAGTGGTCATAACTGCCCTTCACCTTACTTCTCAAGTTTTTTAATAGAGATGTTGAGGAGTCTGTCAGATTCTGCAAGTTGTGATGAGTGTATTTATATATGCCTGTCTATAAATTATAATGATATCAATAATTGTTTGTGGATATTTGTCACTTTCTAGACAGATTGCTGCACATCTCTATTCCATTAGTTATTTTCAACTATTACAGTCACTCCACTATGCTTCTATAATTTCTGTAGATGTACATTGGTAATGCACTTATATATTTCAGGTTATGAACAACTTTTCTTAACATACAGATCTGACATGACTGTTTGGGCCTGTGCAGATGTTGCTGGTTAAGTCTGCTTTGCGCATAGTTATTCTCCATGCACTGAGGCATATTTGCATATTAATTGTTTATCTACAACATTTGCATGAAACTCTGTGCATTGCACCAGATTTCACAGTCTTTATGGAATCTGGCCCTTTGTATTTTATTGAAACTGTCACCAGTTTGTACAATTGTTACATACACTTTCTCACTGCAAAGATAGCAATAACCACGCTTAAGGTAGTCATCAATTTTGGTATATGTTTGCATATCTGTTTCATACATTAATGAGTGGTTATGTTTATTTAACTTGCAACTTCATATCAGCCACACTAGGCAGAAAAAATAGATTAATATTAAGAATAAAATGCATCACTTTCCAAAAGACTGTACTTATCTAGTGCTTGCTTTTTTAGAACGCAGTCAGCTAGAAAACACATCCCTGGAATTCAATAATGCCTACACTGTGTACACTAAGTGTATACTGTTCTGAGCAAAGAGACAACATAGGCATAACTCACACCTTCTTCCTCCTAATTTTAGTTTTTCAACTGATATTCTTGCCGCTTTAAATACAGACAGGGATTCAAAAAGGTTACCACAAAATACAGACTACATGTACACTTTGTGTAAGCTTGCTGAGTGACTTGAAAGCACAAAAAAAAAGTGATAAGGATGTTCTTGAATACATATCGTGTACACTTAGTGTAGACGTTATTGAATCTGGCATGTCCTTAAGTTGTGACCATACCTCTATAAACAGTGCACATGAACCACTATAGCATTATTAATGTGTTTGGAAATTGGGGGTGCATTGATGTTATAATTCATCGTGACAAAAAATTATATTTTAGTGGAGATGGTTTGAATAAATAATCATTTATATCATAGTACCAAAACTAGTTCTCCATAATCCCAAAAACTTCACTACCCACCCCAATAAAGTAATAGAGAGTGGAGACCCTCGTCCAGCACTAGCCACCTCTAAGCAAACCCAACACCCAACCCACACAAACTCCCTGCATTAAAACTCTCTTTATCAACAATCCTCTAAAATATAAGAAACCCCAGTTTCTTCCACCATCCTACAAATATATAATCTGAATGCCCACAGTATCTGTAATAAGGTATCTGACCTTCATGCATGAATTAACTCTACATCCTAGTTATCACTAAAACATGGTTAATACCTGAAATTAAATTTGAAGAAATCATTCCTCACAGTTACACCACAATTAGCAAAGACTAAATAGGTACTGGCTGTGGGGCTTGGTCATCATCTTTCAAGCCACCTTTCAAATCCATACCCACCTTCCAACTATTCCACAGTATAGCAATAAAGAAATGCTAATACCCAAACTCCATCAAAACAATCAGAAATCCATAATCCTTATATTTACCTACATCCCCCTTCCCCCAAAATGCCAAGAATAGTGAAAATATACTTAGCTATTTATCTTCTACTTTCAGACAAGAAACCATCCTGCACAGTGACCTTAACAAAGACTGAATCTCTAACAATCCTAACTCTACTCCCCATAATACTGACCTCTATCAGTTTACTTAGCTGATCCAACAACCAATCTGAAATGACAAAGTACTCAAAGAAACATCTGTACTAGATTGCATAGTCTCATGTAACCCTGACAAAATTAAACTAGCCAGCACCCTCCCAGACACTGTCACTGATTAACACCCCACTTACATCAACAGAGAACATCACAAGTCCCCACCCTCATGCGTCAACTCTGTGAGAAACCTATAAACCGTAGTCAGAACTGACCGCACTCAATATGGATAAAGTACAGTGAATTTAATAAGATAAAACACCATACATAAGCGCTTTCATCTCTCATGGAGACTTCATCAGGTAAAATACACTCTCATTCACCACCTTTTCTATGAGATGGATATGTTAAAATGAATTTTAAATGAATTTGTTTGTTTTTTAATGTTTCTTAATGTTTTTATTTTGGGTACACTAATGATTTTTGGAAAACTGTTTTTTAATATGTTTGGATGAGTTCCTATTGGTGTGCTGTGGACCTTTAAAACATTGAAGTACTTAATTAATAGTATTGTATCATTGGTTAATTAATTGTATCCATCTCATAGAAAAGTTGGTGAATGAGGGTGTATTTTATCAGAAGAAGTCTCCATGAGAGGTGAAAGTGCTTATGTATGGTGTTTTATCTTATTAAATTCATTGTACTTTATTCATGTTGAGTCTGGTCAGTTCTGTCTACAGTTTACTGGTTTGGTGAAGCTTTGGTGGTTTCTACTAGTTTTTTTCTGCGAGAAACGTAACTAATTGTAATAAATCCATATTTAATGATACAATTAAACTATATGACTCAGAACCCCTCAAATATCTGCATCTAGATGAAGTTGTCTGTCACTTCAATAACTCCTTCTAAACCATACTAAACCAATAAGCCCCAGTGAGACATAAAAGAGTGAAAAAAATTCTTCACTATAGCTATCCCATCAAATTAAGCAACACATGACAGAGAGAAATAAAGCCTGGAAACAATGGCACAAAACTTGCACCCAGTCCTACCTAGATACATATTAGTGTCCCAGAAACCACACAAAGGCACAAGTGTAGTGTGATAAAAAATAAACACATCTCCACAAACTGGATCCCACAAACAAATAACCACAATAGAGTTTGTCAAAATGTAAACAACCTGCTAAAACCAGACAGGAAACCCACCCCAAATCCTTTCCCATCTTAAACTAGCTGGGACATTGCAGAGAAATTCAACAAACACTATATATCCAGTAATATAATTTACTCAAACAATAATAACTGATATCCACCTACCCCCCCCCCAACCATAGTTCTACACCCCCAACTCAATCTAGCAACCATCCAGAAAAATACCATCAAAAACACATTAAAAAACACACCCACAACATTAGCTCCTGACAACATGCTATCCAAATACCTCAATATAGCCGCTGCCACTATTTGCTACTCTGTATCTATCTTAACAGATCCATTACAGAAAACTATAACCAGCCCTATGGAAAACATGCTTCATAGTTGCATTACTCAAATGTTGCACATCCACTGAACTGTCAAACTTGCCCTATAGCAGTAATGGCAAACCTTTCGGGCTCAGTGTATCAAAAATTCGGAAAATGCCTATCTTGACTCTGCTGGCATGTCACCCCCCCAAACAAAAGAGAAACAATTCTTTACATAGTCATTTGTTTAATAAAATACAGTCCAGTCATGTGTGCTGCTGTGTATTATAACAATAAAAGAAAAATCAGAGATTTACAATAGAGAAAACAATATGCCCACTGACAATTGGGCTGAAAATAGTGCACCAGAAAATTACCTTACTTGTAGTAGTAATTTTGGAATGAGCTGAAAAAGTATGGAACACATTCCATTTGATCAATTGATACGTTTTTTTTGTTGCTGAGTTTTAATAAATAAGTGCAGGGTCACATATTCCTTGTATTTTTGTTCATTCAGTTTCTTTGGTAACTTGTGTGTTGGTGAATGCTGATGTATCACCCAAAACATTGTGGTGTGTCACATTTGAAAAGCATGTCATAGGTTTGCCATCACTGCCCTACTGAAATCCTTCCTCCTATTTCCAAAATACTTGAAAAATGCATGCATCAGCAACTCCTAATCTTTCTACTTGATAACCAGTTACATTCTCCAATCTAACTGGGTGTTTGACTCCACCCCAACACCAAAACTACCCAGCTACATTTCTTAGATACCATTAATCAAAAGTAAAAACTCAGTTTTTTTGTCTTCACAATTTTACTGGACTTGTCAAAAGCCTTTGATATGGCCTCAAAATCAACAACTCCTCCAAAGACTAAATCATATAGGCTTTACAACTCCTTCTACTAGCTGGTTCACCAGCTACCTAAACAATCATACCCAGTCTGTAAACATGGAATGACTCCAAATCCACATTCCTTCTAATTGCTACAGGAGTCCTCCATGGTTCCATACTTGGACCACTACTTTTCAGCAATCTCACTAATGACATGAAGAAGGAATCTAAACTTGCTACCATTACACAATATGCTGATAATTCAACTTTAGTTTGCTCAGCCCCAAATCTTCCCACCTTAGAAACCATCACGTAGGAAGCATTCACTTCTGTAGCAAACTTGCAAAATAAATCTCAAATCCTCTTAAATCCTAACAAAACCAGATCAATCCTATTCCTTCCCAAAAAACATAAATCAAATCAGCACTGACCTTAATATTATCTCCTCAAACAACACAGCGATTGTAAATGCACCAACTCAAAATTACTAGGGGTTATTGACATTGAGTTCAAATTTAATCTGCATGTTGACACTGCAGTCAAAAAGATACATTTCAAACTAGGTTTTGTTTAAACAACAGTGCACATGCTAAGTGATCACAGTAAAAAAAAAATAGCTGCCACTTCCCTTCTCCTTCCTACCCTCTTATATGTATCAACAATATTCACAAATCTCAACTCTTCTAGCAAACACAAACTATAAAGCACCTGCAGCAAAATTAGCAAATTTGCCTGCAGCTTCCAAACCACTCACATCACAGCATGGCGCTCAGTACCCTCAACTGGCTTGAACTTCCACAACAGATCACCCTCTCCCAGCTACTTACAGCACACAAAGTGCTTCACCATATATTTAAAACTTCATTGTTGTCAACTCTAATTGAATAGCACATACCAGATAGAACCCTAAGATCCTCAGAACTTAAGCTACGTTTTCTTAATAAATCAAATAATTATTACAGTGACATTCTCTTCTTTGTCACCATCTCTGAGGCATAAGACACACATCCAAACCACATCAGGCATCTAAATAACCTGCAACAATTCAAATATTCCCTAAAATATCACTTGGCAACTACTAAACAATGCAATTGCACCACACCTACAGTTTGAAGTATGCAATTATTTGTAATTGTCCACTAAGGATTCTATGCACATGTATTAATATAGTATTTTTGATTTTATTCTTAAAAAAACAAGTATTTCCTTATTCTGATATGCTTTGTAAATAATTTTTTGGCTGTTTGCACAGAAATACTTTGCAAATAATGTGTGTTTACTTTCTTTTGAATTGTCAAAAATCTATTTCTATCCTTGTTTTGGAGCTTTTCCCCCTGACTCTCCAATGAAAATGGGCATCTCAGATCCCAGGAAGACTTTTCCAGTAAGCAAGCATAAATAAATAAATAGATAAATAAATAAATAAATAAATAAATAAATATGCCTAAGCACTTGCAGAGCAGAACCAAAGAAAGAGCACTGATGTTACACAGATTGTGAACGAACCATCCAGTATTTCCAGATGAATGGGATATAGCGCCATCATTCCCTAGACTTTTTATTCAGTGTTCTGTCCCTGCTGTTCTTGTAATGTTGCATGAATACTTTTGTAAGTAATTCAAGGATTAACATTTAATGAGAGTGCATTCACTGTGACATACATTCAAGCTGGTATTCATTGCCATAACATGAACATGCTAAGGGTATCTGCCCTGTCTGCAAATAAGCATAGCTAAGCATTGATTCATAGAGGCCATTTACAGTAATGTGCAGTGGCCACAAAACAGTCTAACAAAGTTAACTGTAATGAGATGTAATTGAAAAATTATGTGGAGACATATGTTAATGAAGCCTACTTGTGATTTATAGTCAAATGTTTGCACCATCTGCACATTCATTCTTAAAAATATAGCATGTATTATATTTTGCAATCCAAGTAGGTGCTTGCTGATACTGTAAAATGTAATTGAACTTGTCCTTTCTCTGTCACAATTCCACAGTCAGGCATAAAAAACAAAATCATAATCATCAAACAACATCTGCCATCCTTAAAATAAAAAAAGGGGTTATGCGACACAACCCTTATAATGATATTACACATGCATAGTCCAGTCAAGTAAAGTTGTGCCGAAGTGATGTATGCACTAATATTAATGCATTAATTAAGTAAGTAAAGCAGTTTGTTAACATATTCAACCTTTCATTAGACCCTACTCTACTATACAATACTGTCAGTGACACACAGGAATCTCCTGAGAAAGGCAAACACACATGTAGCCAACAAAACACCTTTGCCTTTTCAGTACTTCTTCAATGTGTTCACAATGACTAAAACACACTGAAGTACATTTTATCAATGATTACTAATCATTTCCACTGTTGCTGTAATGATTTCCCATTTATAAATGCAGCTTAAAGTATTCCCCAAAGTCATTGTAATATGCATATCCTATGAATAAGCAATCATGTCTTGAAGTGAACACAATGATCTTAACTCACTTTAAACTGTTTGATATTAATTTGTCTTTCATTATTTTCCCTTTCTTTAAAAAGTCTGCAGTTTCCTAAGTAAGTAACTCCAAGTAATCTCCAGGTAATGTGATATGCTGTCACGTACGCTCAGGGTCCTTTACATCATTTGTATGTAGATGAGGTACTTTCACATTTATCTCCATGAAACATAATAACACATCAATGTCTAAGGTGCCTTATCCATGTTGTAACTTCTCCCTTAATACTTATCCCTTAAGTACTTTGTGCTTTTGCAGTACTGGGCTAGGCTTATAAATGCCCTTGGGCAGATAGCCTAGTATGAACCTATGAACCTATGTTTACCAAAATGCATCACATTTCCGTAGTCAGTGCAAAAGACCTCCTCCAACCTCATTTGCATACAGGTGTGGCTCAGCTTTTTGCAGATTAATGCTACACAGAAATGGAGAACAGGACTCCTATACTAGGATTCGTTGAGTAAGTTAACATTACCAATACTGGAGTCCAAATACTGCTGGGTAGCATTCTATCTAAACATGATGGGATTCCCACAGATTGTGTCCATCTCTCCAATATAGAATGGTCTTTTTGCAGTCTTGTGACTTATGCCATATATATACATATATATATATATATATATATATATATATATATATATATGGGTCTACTTCATAAGATCGAAAGACCATTTGATCGACATTCATTTGGTTAACAGCTCATTTGATCGACAACCAGTATTCAAGGCACTTAACAGGGATTTGCCCACCCTCCCCAATGTTGTGCGACCCTGGATTGGTATATATAGTTAGGGGATGTGGGGGGCACCTATTTTCATTTAAAACATGAAAATACAACAAAACTACACATTTTAAAGAAAATAGGTGGGGGGGGGTTGTGCCCCCCACACCCCCCTAACTATATATACCAACTCCAGGATCGCACAACATTGGGGAGGAGGGCAAATCCCAAGTTTTTGCCTTGAATACTGGTTGTTGATCAAATGAGCTGTC